>NC_035446.2:124180789-124443422 GCF_002127325.2 Helianthus annuus | reverse complement strand
TTGTAATATCAAATGTATTACAGAAGTTGAATATATCCACAGCGGATCAAAAAGTAATAAATATTGTTCATTCAGATGCAGCATCGAGTTTGCGAGACTATGTACGATGCTTAGGACGCCTATACCAGCCCATTTCGTATAGTACCTGCACTTAATCTTTTTGGGGAAAATACGTCAGTTTACACTGGTAAATACATTCAACTGACACATTTGAAAATGTTTATTAAAATTGATTTGAATGCACAAGGCACAAACTCTTTTATAACTTGGGAAAATTTTAAAATCTTGTGAACGTTTTACATGTTCTTTTATGCGTTCAGTAGCCCGGGTCGTGCCGGGTTAAAGATTTATAGACACACCACATTGCGTAAAACCGTAGTATAAAAACCAACGGCTACGTCTTTTAATTTAATGTCGACAATATATACCGGGTGTACGCCTACACCGGGATGTCGATGGTCGTGGCCATTTCGTAAAATGATGCCAAGGATATCCGGGACAACGGTCATTAAACCCCCCAAAGGCTTTTAAGCAACAAAACTGTTTAAATGAGCCGATCATATTATTTAATTAACCACCTAAGCGATGGAAGAATATAATGCTCAATCAAGCGGTATTAATATACCGTAACCCAAGCCCATATAGGGGAAATAAGTTAAAGTATTTACCTTTGCAAGTATATTTCCTTAATTTAGATTAAATCACCGATAGCTTTTACTGGGGCTCCTAATCTGGAACGAAGGTTTTAATTAACCTCTTAGAATCCTAACGAGTCGTTATAATGGCCGTAGCCTAGACCGGTTGGTTCCGATATGTGAAAACGGTTTAATCGCGTGAAAAGGCGAAAACCGAGAATGGAGTGCGATTTTGTCCCAACAAGTTCAGAGACTTGTTTTATATGGGTTTATGGTTCACACTCTGGATTTTGGGGTTCAAATAATATAATTTGACCCGTATCGGCTAATTTATGAAAACTAGTTTCATAAGCCGAACCGTGCGCGCAATAGGCGAAACGGTTAACCATGAGAGTCGTACGCTTATTTCCTAAGTCAATATGCCTTAAAGAGGTTGCGGTATCAATAGGATACCTTCCGTGATGCCCGTAACGAGTTTAAGTTAATATTATGCCCCGTAGGGGCTTTTCGGTCATTTTAAAGACTTTTAAAGAGCTTTTCGAGTTCTACAGGAAATCTGAGTTTCCCGAACAGTTTATAAAGTCTAAAATACTTTATTTATTATTTAAAATCAGTAGCAACTAGAATCGGGTCAAAAGACCTTGTAGAACTCAAGTTTTGGCCAAAAAGGGCATATTCGGTATTTATCGAACCGTAGCCATAACCGCAGGTTATGAGCGAGGTAAAAATTATTAAAAATCTTTAAAATTCCCAAAATATTATTTTAATACAGTGGGTAAAAGTTTTGGTGACGAAATCTTGGTTTAGATAGGTGTTATGCTAATTGCGCCGTTAATTACTAAAGTTTACTTTAAATGCGCCATTTAGCATAACTCTCATTCTAGACCTCGGATTGACGTGAAACTTTAAGGACATGCTTATAATTTAATAAGCAAGGTTCTGGTCCGTTCACGTGTCCGAAATACTCGTTTTATTTTCAAAATGGCGTTACGGTCAATTTTTAGGCGATTAACGGAAATGCGTAAAAGACTCGGATAACTCATGAACCGATCACAGAGGTTTATACCATCATGTAACCTGGTCCTAAGAGAGTCCTAAGGTATATCTATACCTCACTAAAACGGGTCAGAACTGAAGTCAATGCAAAAGTCAAACTTTTGCGACATTCGGCTCCAAACCGGGTCAATCTAGCAAATGGTCGATTCGAACGAGCGCAAACAAGTTTATATACTTAATATCATATTTTATGAGTGTCAAAACAGGTTTCTTAGTATGTACACTACAGATTATGCATAAATCGCTAAAATAGCTTTCTGTTGACTTTTTAACCGCACGTTTGACTCGATATTTGACATAGTTAGAGTGGTGATCAGGGGGAACCCTTTTAGAGGTTTATTACCCACATAATTACCTACTCAAAACTACTTTTGATCCGTCATAAGACTGAACCATTTGTAAGTTATTGTAATGACAACCGTTAGTTACGACGGTTGTGTTTATAAGCTATAACTAAGGAAATGTATGACCAAAATGGTTATGAACGACTTACAGAAGTGGTAACTTGCTTAGAGAGTAGTAGAGAATGCTAGAGGGCTCATAGAATGATCAGATAGAAGTGTTTGTGTTGTGGTGAATGTTATGAACCAATGTGCTTATTTATAGTGTTCACAAGCCCTCAAGATCATCACAACTCAGTCTACATTTGATCATGGATCATGGGCAGGTGTCCCTAAGTGATATGGGTCGAGTAGGGGGCACCCATGCTCCATTAATTGGTTGTTTGGTCGTTCAAAGGCTCCAAAAGGCAAGATGTTACAACTTTCTGCATCTGGGCGTCTAATGCGGCCCGCATGGGAGTTCCATGTGTTTATAATGCGGGTCGCCTAAGATTTGAATATCAAGCGCGTATCTTAGGAAGCTCGCGGCCCGCCTCAACTTATCCCTAACCTTCACGCGGGTCGCGAGAGGTTATAATTTCAGAAATTTTAAATCTTTTGTCATGATTATCAGAATCTGGTAATTAATAACGAAATCTTTCGTAATGATTTACCTGACCTTTCGGGTTTGAAGGGGTAACTTTGCGGTTTGGCCCTCGGTTAATTACAACTAAGGACCTCGTGTTATTTACCCGCATTATAAAGTCCCCGGTTAGTTTATTAATTATTTGGAAAGCCTTAACTTTCACTGTTGACGCTTTTAACCCTTCTCATACGAATTCGAGTATAACTCTCTCGGTTTAAGACGGAACTTCGCGGAGTTTATACAGTATATTCTAGTGAGCGTATAATACTGTTACGAAGCCTTGGGAATGTTAAAGGGTCACTCAGAGGTATAATTAAACATGTTGACACAGTTAACCCCTGTAGCTCGTAATTTCTCACTTTCTTCCGCGTTTCGCCTCCGTACGATCTATGATTTATTCGTTTGAAGGTTCAAGCATTTATTTAGGGTTACTATACAGTATATTTACCCTTGTTGACATTTATAACCCTCGAATTTATATACTTTCAAGGTTTGTCAAAATTAGTCCTTTATTTATTATAGATGCCACGTGTAATCAAATGACACGTGTTAACACATCATTGGACACAAAAATTCGAGGTGTTACACACCGGTGGGCCCGGTGGGGGATTAACGTGACGTAGTTGATATCATCATAGTCAAACAACACAAATTATAATGCACAGCGGAAGCAAAGATAGATTCATTCCAACTTAATTTATTGTAATATTCAAATATCACAAAATGTCGAAATAGAATCCACAGGCAGAATCAAACAAAAAGGAAACTTCATTTCAACAGACTTCATGCATCCTAAGCTTGCGAGACTTCTATGGATGCTTAAGGAGTGACCAGCCTATTACGCGTAGTACCTGCACTTAGTCTTTTTGGAAAATACGTCAGTTTACACTGGTAAATACAATTTAACTGACTCATTTTGAAAATGTTTAAAATTGATTTAAATGCTCGTGGCATAAAACTTTTTATAACTTGGGATAATTATTTGCTTAATAATCTTGTAAAAGAATTACATGTTCGTTCTGCGCTCGGTAGCCCGGGTCATGCCGGGTTAAAGATTAATAGACACACCACTTAATATAATTCTGCCGCGAGACTTCTCTCGTACCGACGATTATACATGTTGTACAACATTACGGGTGTACGCCTACACCCGAGTGCTAAGGTCGTGGCCATTCTTTGAATGATGCCAAGGATATCCGGGACATGGTCATTAAGCCCCCAAAGGCGTTAAACAAACAAAATAGCATTTTCAAACGGGTTAATTTGACTGCACATAACCAAGACCGGTTATGGTCAATTCCCCGACCAAGCGGTATTTTATATACCGTACCCCAAGCCCGTATAGGGAAAATAAGTTAAACGTATTTACCTGCGCAAAGTATAAACCAATATAACGAGTGCACGTAGCTTTTACTGGGCTCCTAGATCTGGAAATTAAGGTTTTAATAACCTATTAGAATCCTAACGGGTCTTAAGCTTAGACCGGTTAGTTTTATATAAAGATTACGGTGTTAAATGCACAATAAGGCGAGGACCGTTTTAGAATGTGGTTTTGTCCCAACAAGCTTGCACACTTGTTTTATATGGGTAACATAATCACATCCTGGATTTTGAGACCAAAAAGATATGGTTTGACCCGTTTCGGCTAATATGGCCAAACTAGTCACATAAGCCGATCCGAACGCGTACAATGCGTAACGAGTAACCATAAGAGTCAAATACAAATTTCTGAAGTCAATATGCTCAAAATATGTTGTGATATCAGAATGATACCTTCCATTATGCCCCAAATGATTTTAAACCAAAACTATGCCTCATAAGGGCGTTTTGGTCATTTTATAAGGTGAAAAAGGGTTAAAAATGATAACCTGAGTTACAGGTCTGATTCAATTAGTAAATATACTAAATTTACTAAGTTATAACAGTAGGGTATCAAATTTATGGGAAATTTATTATCTTTAACCTTACTATGCACCGTAGGGGCATTTTGGTAATTTCACGTGTGCCTAAAAGGTCAATTCTGGAATTCTGAGTTCAAAACATTTGCCTACTGTTTAGAATATAAAATTTACTAATTACATCAGTAGGTTCAAACCCTTAAGCTTAATAAGGCTCTAGTGCACACTTATGCGTTAAAAATGCCTAAAAGGCGATTTGGAGCCATTTCCGGGTTTTCTGTAAAAAGCTGATATTTTTAATATTCCAGAAGGCTCAAAATAATTTATTTATCATAACAAATCAGTAGAAATTGGTTTGAAGTCAAAAGGATTTGTAAAACTCATTTTATGGCTAAAAAGGGCAAAACCGGCATAAACCGAATTATTCTTAGAACACTAAGTTATGCTCAGCTTAAAAATAAATAAAAATCACCAAAAATCCCAAAATATTATTTTATAACAGTGGGTAAAAAGTTTGGTATAAAAATTTGGGTGTTGATAGGCTATACATAATTTACGCTATTTAATTATCAAAGAAGCCCTTAATTACGCTATTGAGCATAACTCTTAATCTAGACCTCAAACTGACTTCAAATTTTGGGTGCAAGTTTATAAATCAGTAGCTAAGGTGCTTACCCTTTTACATTTTCTAAAATCACGTATTAAGGTCAAATGGGCATAATGGTCAACATATAAGCGATTAACGGAAACATGCACGTAAATAGGATATCCAATGAACCAAGTTGTATAATCTCAGAGAGTTATACTAACATGTAAATAGGTTCAAAAGAAGCTCTAAGGCAATCCTAATCTTGGCTTAAACGGGTCAGAACTGAAAGTCAAAGCAGAAGTCAAACTTTGCGACTATCGGTTCCAAACCGAGCCTAAACTGAAAATTGTCGAGTTGAACATGTTGGAACATGTTCTTACATTAATTACCAAGTTATTTTACTGATCAAACAGGTTGCATGTAACCTACATTGCTAATTATGCATTAATTCGCAAATAACCTTTCTGTTGACTTTTTATAATAAGCTTTGACTCGACAATTAGCATAGTTAGAGTGGGATTCTGGAAATACCCTTTTAAGGGTTTGTTATCCACATAATTACCTACTTATAGGTATTTTTAATTCGGGATATTAGTGAGTAATTATAGACTAATCCCAAAGTCAAACCTTAATTACGATGGTTTGACTTTTAGCTAAATAACTAAGCTAAAAGTAATTAGAGAGGGTTAAGGACACTTACAAGAGTCCTAAGAAGGATTAGGGATTTAATGAGAACTTGATGTTGTCCAGAAAAGCTCCAGAGAAGTCTTGAACCAAAGTTGCAAGTGAGCATGTAAAGTGTTCACAACTTCAAGCTCTTATATAGTGAACCTTGAGGTCCAAGATGATGCCAAGATAGTCTAGAGTGGTTACAAGATCATCCCAGGTGTCTCTATGATGCTATATACTGCCTAGCAAGTCCCTGGTTTCGAAAACCACTCATTTAAGTCGGTGTAACAGGCTGAACAGGCAGCTGTCCATTTTCTGCTGCCAGCGACTGCCTTACGGACCGTAAGCTTAAGGCCTTGCGGTCCGTAAGCCCCTCTTGCGGATCGTATGCTGAAACAGTTACGGTCCGTAACTGACCCTTGCTGAAATCGCCCAGGTACCCTTCTTACGGACCGTAAGACTAGGGCCTTGTGGTCCGTAACCGTTGGTCAGAAACAAATTTTTCACAAACTTCAAGCCTTGACCATGCAATCTCGTGGATTCCAAATTACATGCTGACTTTCTCAGTTGTGGGACCTAGTGGCTCAGCCATTGCATGCTTGTATGTCCCTTACATGTTTCTACAACCTTGGCATCTTGTAATCTTTTAAAGTGACGGATATTTCTAAGTCTTGGATTCTCACAAGAGTTGGTCATGTTAGTTAACTATTATTGATTTCTTTTACACAAGAATTTTATTCAGCATTTTAGTAACAACACTCCCAATAATCCAAATTCCATATAAAAGCGGGAACTTTAGAAACGACCGGTTAATACATATATATAAGATGTTTATCAAACGATTTAAGGATCTTAGGATTTATAAATTTGGGTCGCTCAGAGGTATTTTAATAACATGTCGCCCTTGGGTCGTTCAGAGGTATTTTGAAATAACATGACGCCCTTGCATTTAAAATCCTACCATACATCTTTATATCTAATCTGGTTTCCCTGACACGTTTGTCCCTCATGACACGTGTCTTTATTTTATTGGACAGGAATTTCCGAGGTGTTACACTGGTAGTACCTCTTCAGGACATAGAGATAAATGAAAAGTTAAAGTTTGTAGAAAAACCGCTTCAAATAGAAGACAGAAAGGTCAAGTTTCTCAAACACAAGCGATTAGTGCTGGTCAACGTCAAGTGGGATTCAAAAAGAGGACCCGAATATACCTGGGAGCTGGAATTAGAGATGAAGCGAAAATATCCTCACTTATTTCAGTAAATCTCGAGGACGAGATTCTAAATAAGGTGGGGAGGATGTAAGGACCTTCAAAAATATCCCAAACCGACCCGTAAGTAAAAACCCGGACCCCTGAAACCCTACTGTGCATGAAAAACCAAGAAAACAAGAAAAATGAGTTTCAGGCGGGCCGCGTAAGGGAAAGCATAACCTTACGCGGGCCGTGTCAACATGAAGTTTGACCGGATAAGCATCCGGGACCACGTGTTAACCAGATGGCGATCCTACTCGTGACAACCCAGACCTACACGTAGACTAGGTGGCCACGCGGGCCGCGTAAACCTTTATTAAATCTTACGCGGGTCGTGTAAGACTCAAATTCAGGCTATAAATAGCCTGTGCATGGGGCTTTCATTCTGTGTCTAAAACTTTGATAAAAAACGAAGTTATACTGCTCAGAATCATAATTTTCATTAAGAAGGTGCTGCCACGATACCGGGTATTAACTTGATCGCTGCTACGATTCAATGTCTGATCGATTGGAACTATCCGATGGATGTTTAAGTGCTGCCCACATTAGGGTTATACTTTGTCATTCGTCGTGAATTCGATGAATGTTTAAGTATCACACTTTGTCATTCGTCGTGAGGGTTTGTATCTCGTGAGTTATCGTAAATGCTGTATTAGTTACTAACCTAGTTCGTGTGCATTGTTGTTTAAACTAGGTTATCAGGCTTATCAGTAGGCTAAACTCTGCCCGTTTAAACTTGCAAAGTGAGTCATTCTCTTTTATCAAAAGTATTTTAATATACTCCAATTATTTGCAAAGTTATAATTACGGGGATTAAGTCGTGGTTATCTTGAATCACTGGCTAGTGGGGTATTGTGCACATTACTAATTTCTCACAGTTAGGCTAATCAATCCTAACAATGATAATCATCACTACTTGGGTGAAAGGACCCAATAGTGGTATGACCATCATCACACGGCTGTGACACGGCGCCAGATAAAAATAAGATAAAGGCCGCTCTTATGCTGTAATTAATAGCTACGTGTCGTTTTATTTAAAATTGAATGATTCACCAGTATTTCCCCGCTGACAAAATCTTTTTAAAAACATGTTTCAGGCGACCTCCTGTGAATCAAAGAAAAAGTGATACGGAGCACTAATCAAGCTTGAAGTGGTGGCTCAGTAAATAAATAAACATGTTTTGTAAATTAGGGAATTTCCTCAAGAAATTCCTCTATTGTAAATTACGGGGTTCATCCCATGTGATGAAATAAAATAATCGGGCATTTTCAAGTTTAAAAGATCCTGTTAAAATCTTCCGCTGCTAAATCAAATAATAAATACCACGGGTTTTTCTGCCCCGCGGCTCCTGGACCGGGTAAAACCGGGACGGGGGCCGTGACACTTGTATTAGCTAATAACTACTCAATCACCTTGTAATATCTTCAAAGTGATATAAACTTGAAAATTCTGTACTTTAATTTCTTGAAAGTTCGATTTCTATTTCCGCACACTGTTTTCTATTCAGTTGAAATCAATTGCCATTTTAGTTAAAGACTGTTTATTTGGGATAACCAGTTGGTACCAGAGAAGATTGAATAACTTAATTTCAAACGATCAACTACTCGAGTATATTTTTTCCTGTATACTCCGTTTTGTAAAGTTTTAAACTTTAACTTAAAATGGTAAACTTTCAATCATGGAACAGTGCTTTCAACATCGGATCTATGTCAACTCTAGATTTATCTTTCTTAAATTTACCATATCCCTTCCATCCAGGAAACTTTCTACTAGTTTTATTATATAACTTGTTTGATTTGATACTTAGTAATGAAAGATGGTTAAGGAGATCAAATTCATCCTGGTCAATTGGGTCCATGGGTCTTTGATCATACATCATCAAATCATAATTTTGATTTCCTACATGTGATGTGTCATTTTGAGAACTAGAACCAGTAGTTATATCAACAAAATGATCAAAACTTTGTTCATTCACCCTGTAAGATGATGATGAATCATCTTGACTCATCAGGGTTGTGTTAGCAAATGTATAATCAGCAGTTTTTCCTGATGACATCAACTTTTGTTTCTGGTCAAGCTTTCTATCATAAGTGAGAAGTTTCCATGAAGTTGTGTTTAAGTCATCTCCTTAAAACCAACAGAGTTTCTCAATACAGCTCTCATTTATCAGGAAGTTATCTCAGAAATTTGTGACTCAAGGCAGAGTTAGTAAACACTTTATCTGCAAGCCTAAGCTCGCTGATAAGATAAGTAAAACCTTTCAAACTGTTGAGTCAGAGATTCTCCCTTGATATGAGCAAATGTTTCGTACTGTTGATTTAGTATTTCTCTGTAGTTCTCTTGAACCTCATCTATACCACCGAATTGTTCGTTCAAAGCATCCCACAACTCTTTGGCATTCTCAAAATGGAGCAATCTAGCATAGATTTCATTGGGTAAGGCCATGGCCAGTATCCCGAATTCCTTAGCATCGAGCTCCACCTTTTGGAAATCCTACTTAGAGTAGTCTGTGGCTTCTTAGGAATATTAACATTCGGTACTCGGGACATAAGGAACATGAAGGTCATATACCACTGATCTCCAGCAACCAGTGTTCTGATGTGACAAGTGATGACCCATCCTTCGTTGCCATATATTGAATTCATGACAAACGAGCATCGGAGGCTTGTTTGCCAATCCGGTATTTTGAGGATCGGGAGTGATTGACAGATCTTTGTGTTCTATTGAATTCCAATTCAGAAAACAGAGTATCAGAAACAACTAGTTGTTCCGATTATTCCTATTCTTCTCAATGTCCTTTGATCACTCAACTAGTTATCAATTTGAGCCAGATTAACTTCTTAATCAACGGTGTAGTCAATTCAGTGAACCTTGCTCTGATACCGATTGTTGGATCTGAGTATGTGTTGTGTGTGTTTTTCTTGGTAAAACAGTTAATTAAATTGGAAATTTCAATCAAAGAGTAATATCTAAACACATCAAACAATCACAGATGAACATGGAATGATTGCAAATGATTCACTATGGATTCAATATATGTAATACAATCAATAAATACACAGTACTGCCCCTCACCAGGTGAACACACTCTCACTAAGTTTCTTTGCTCTTCGGCTCTTAATGCTAACTAATTACAAAGATACTCAAAACTATATATAGGAGGTGTAAACTGCTGGTGACGTCATCATGAAAGCGACCTTCAACAGCTGTAACCGCCAGCAATTGTGAAACTTGTAGGACCGGTTTTGACGCCGTTCGATTGCGTAACGGACGTTCGACGTGCGGAATCCATGAGCGTGCGTGAGCGAACACACAATAACGTACTAGAACCGTGATTTTATTGAAGATATGACGTGTACAAACAACGAGAATCACGTGGAGAGACTTTCTCTCTCTAGACTTTCTCTCTCTAAACTTGAATCTCTAAAATCACCAAATGGAGCAAAAGTCTTAAACATTAAATCTAAGGCTCCTATTTATAGGCCTTGGAATTAATGAGATTTCTCATTAATTACCAAAATGCCACCTTACTAATTCTATCTAAATATTACAGTAAGACTTGATTTCTTCGGTTTCTCGCTACGACTCGGATTGACGAAGGCGATAGACATTAATGCACTAACACTCCCCCTCAGATGTTGATGGAGTCGACTATCGAGTCACAACAATGCTGTGTCTTCACATCTTCAGTCTTGATCAGTCTCTGGGCTTTTCTCTCTCTTTGTATTCAGACTCCCCCTCTCGATTTACTGGTATTCCTTTGTTCTTCAGTAACATCTTCAGGATCGTCATCTGGCCTTCACAGTATCAAGATTGATTTCCAGGCTCGAAACTTGGCTTTCTTCAATCAGAGGTCTTCAGGAATCGAGACCTGGCACTCTATCTTCAGATCCAAGATCGAAACCTTGCTATTCCTGCACATTCTTAAACCAGAAATAAAATTTCTAAATTCAACATTTTGTGTGCACCAATACTAACTCCCTCTCATATATAAGTGCACCAACTACAACTTTTCCTCATATTACTTTCTCTAAGATGAACCACTTGTTGATTAATCAAAACAAAATTATTTTGACAATTTAGACACACTCCACTCCCCCTCATAACAAGATCATCATGTCTAGCACTTTGGAATTTTGAAGATCAGCTTTCCAACATCAGTTGTCGAAAATCTTTTTGATTTTTCCAAAAGTTTATGCTAAAACACACACAAAATCTTTTTGGATTTTTCTAAAAATTGACACCATTTGTAAAAATACGAGAATGCAGACAAACATATTTTTGTGAGTTCGTGTAAGAGGATCATATCAGTTTATGAGACATGTCACTAACACGGTTAAGCTTGATTACATTTTCAGTTCAAAACAATTCACCTAGATTGTCAGTATATCGGTCCACTGAAATTCTCACACAAAGTTCAATTGATCCGAGATACGAAGTTAATGTCTTAGATACTGACTTATTCGTGTGTCTCACTACTTGAATATACTCCCGTATCCAGATCCCAATATTCAGTCTTACAGGTGAGTATACCACAGCTGATATCTGTATAGGGGTTAGATGCGAGGGCCGTGAGAGCTCAGGTCGATACTTCCGTATACGCAGAGAGATGACGGCTTCGACTTTTGGTGTGTCCCCTTTAGAGGATCTTTTTATTTCAACAGCAGCGACTATCAATTTTATTGTTTCATCAGCATGCTGATGGCGAAGCTATGTTTCAAGCTTTTGTGGAAAGCATTATCCGGGGACTAGGTCAGTACTTCCATACAGCAGAAGTCCCGGGATAATACCCCAGATATCACTGAGCATAAAGACCTAGTATCTCAGAATAAGGGACCTTTCAAACAAGATTTCAGGGGTTACCTATATATCCAAGTTTGTGTTAACCCACAGAACAAGCAAGTTTGAAATTTAGTTTATATCTCGTCACAATTTACTAAGTGTGTAAAAACCTACTGGCACATCCTCAGTGAGATTGTTTATCACATTTTATCTTTACATATCTTTAGCATGTTGTGACAGCCTACTGATGTACTATCATTTCCTCTTTTCACAACAAAACTCATTTTTAATTTTTCATGTTTTTGGCTTTTTCAAATTTTCTAATGTTTTTGGATTTTCTGAAATTTTCCTACTCCCCCTAAAATGCAAACACATTTCAAAGGAAATTTGAAAACTTAACTAAACTTTTGATCCACTTGAAAATACAGAAAATAAAACAAACTGTACAGAAACTTGACAACTGACATCAAATCACATCAAATCGCCATTCACTCGGCATAAACAATCTGAACTCCCCCTTTCAACAAACCATTTTCTCATTTAGATCTCAAAACATTTAAGTTTGTTTTAATCAAAATGATTTTTCCGGAAAATGAGTTTGTTTTTACCACTTTTTAAGTTTACCACTTGTGAAACATGGGGATATGGTTTATCATCTTGTTTATCAATCTCATATGTATAGTAAATCAAGTACAACTTAATGTCCCTGATTTACCATTTTCAGTTCAGAAACCTCTGTATCACTAGAAAACATAATCTCTTCAAAGTATAACCAACAAATACCACTTGTAAGTAAAACAAATAATACCACTTGTAGGTTTTCCTGTAGGAATGAGACATCTACAGAAACCTCTTTACCACTTGTCAAATTAGTCAGAAAGATGCCGATTCCTGCTTCTCAATTACCCACCTGGAAGCTCCGGCGTAGTCCTTCAACCTGTAAAATTCAAACACTATTCAAAATCTTTCAAACAAACTTTTCAAACACTAGAATGATGCCGATTCCTGATCCACGATATAAACTTGGGATCTCCGGCAAATCAGGTTTTTCATTCAAACAGATTCACCCAAGCCTGACTGTCCTTGGGTGATTTTGAATTCTTGTTCAACAATGGTGGAAAATTTGCATCATCCATTGTTAAACCTGAATTCTCTTTTTTTACCTCAACACCAGGCTCCTCTGGTTTTGACAAACCAGAATCATTGCCTGCACATGGCTTGTCTGATTTTGACAAATCAGAATCATCGCCTGAAGGTGGCTTGTCTGACTTTGACCTGTCAGATTCATCGCCGACCATTTTCTTCTTCTTTTCTTCTTTCGTCCTCAGATTTGTATCCGATGAATTCGTCTTGCTTGACTTTGCAATCGAGGGAGTCGATTCATCAGAACTACTATTTTTACCAACAGATGAACCCGATGTCACACCCCTAATTTCTATGTGTCACCGGTGGGCCCGGTGGGGGATTAACGTGACGTAGTTGATATCATCATAGTCAAACAACACAAATTATAATGCACAGCGGAAGCAAAGATAGATTCATTTCAACTTAAATTATTGTAATATTCGAGTATCACAAAATGTCGAAATAGAATCCACAGGCAGAATCAAATAAACAGGAAACTTCATTTCAACAGACTTCATGCATCCTAAGCTTGCGAGACTTCTATGGATGCTTAAGGAGTGACCAGCCTATTACGCGTAGTACCTGCACTTAGTCTTTTTGGAAAATACGTCAGTTTACACTGGTAAATACAATTTAACTGACTCATTTTGAAAATGTTTAAAATTGATTTAAATGCTCATGGCATAAAACTTTTTATAACTTGGGATAATTATTTTCTTAATAATCTTGCAAAAGAATTACATGTTCGTTCTACGTTCGGTAGCCCGGGTCATGCCGGGTTAAAGATTAATAGACACACCACTTAATATAATTCCGCCGCGAGACTTCTCTCGTACCGACGATTATACATGTTGTACAACACTACGGGTGTACGCCTACACCCGAGTGCTAAGGTCGTGGCCATTCTTTGAATGATGCCAAGGATATCCGGGACATGGTCATTAAGCCCCCAAAGGCGTTAAACAAACAAAACAGCATTTTCAAACGGGTTAATTTGACTGCGCATAACCAAGACCGGTTAAGGTCAATTCCCCGACCAAGCGGTATTTTATATACCGTACCCCAAGCCCGTATAGGGAAAATAAGTTAAACGTATCTACCTGAGCAAAGTATAAACCAAATATAACGAGTGCACGTAGCTTTTACTGGGCTCCTAGATCTGGAAATTAAGGTTTTAATAACCTATTAGAATCCTAACGGGTCTTAAGCTTAGACCGGTTAGTTTTATATATAGATTACGGTTTTAAACGCACAATAAGGCGAAGACCGTGTTAGAATGTGGTTCTGACCCAACAAGCTTGCACACTTGTTTTATATGGGTAATATAATCACATTCTGAATTTTGAGACCGAAAAGATATGGTTTGACCCGTTTCGGCTAAAATGGCCAAACTAGCCATACAAGCCGATCCGAACGCGTATAGTGCGTAACGAGTAACCATAAGAGTCAAATACAAGTTTCTGAAGTCAATATGCTTAAAATATGTTGTGATATCAGAATGATACCTTCCATTATGCCCCAAATGACTTTAAACCAAAACTATGCCTCATAAGGGTGTTTTGGTCATTTTATAAGGTGAAAAAGGGTTAAAATGATAACCTGAGTTACAGGTCTAATTCAATTAGTAAATATACTAAATTTACTAAGTTATAACAGTAGGGTATCAAATTTATGTGAAATTTATTATCTTTAACCTTACTATGCACCGTAGGGGCATTTTGGTAATTTCACATGTGCCTAAAAGGTCAATTCTGAAATTCTGAGTTCAAAACATTTGCCTACTGTTTAGAATATAAAAATTTACTAATTAAATCAGTAGGTTCAAACCCTTAAGCTTAATAAGGCTCTAGTGCACACTTATGCGTTAAAAATGCCTAAAAAGGCGATTTGGAGCCATTTCCGGGTTTTCTGTAAAAAGCTGATATTTTTAATATTCCAGAAGGCTCAAAATAATTTATTTATCATAACAAATCAGTAGGAATTGGTTTGAGGTCAAAAGGATTTGTAAAACTCATTTTATGGCTAAAAAGGGCAAAACCGGCATAAACCGAATTAATCTTAGAACACTAAGTTATGCTCAACCTAAAAATAAAAAAAAATCACCAAAAATAGCAAAATATTATTTTATAACAGTGGGTAAAAAGTTTGGTATAAAAATTTGGGTTTTGATAGGCTATACATAATTTACGCTATTTAATTATCAAAGAAGCTCTTAATTACGCTATTGAGCATAACTCTTAATCTAGACCTCAAACTGGCTTCAAATTTTGGGTGCAAGTTTATAAATCAGTAGCTAAGGTGCTTACCCTTTTACATTTTCAAAAATCACGTTTTAAGGTCAAATGGGCATAATGGTCAACATATAAGCGATTAACGGAAACATGCATGTGAATAGGATTTCTAATGAACCAAGTTGTATAATCTCAGAGAGTTATACTAACATGTAAATAGGTTCAAAAGAAGCTCTAAGGCAATCCTAATCTTGGCTTAAACGGGTCAGAACTGAAAGTCAAAGCAGAAGTCAAACTTTGCGACTTTCGGTTCCAAACCGAGCCTAAACTGAAAATTGTCGAGTTGAACATGTTGGAACATGTTCTTACATTAATTACCAAGTTATTTTACTCATCAAACAGGTTGCATGTAACCTACATTGCTAATTATGCATTAATTCGCAAATAACCTTTCTGTTGACTTTTTATAATAAGCTTTGACTCGACAATTAGCGTAGTTAGAGTGGGATTCTGGAAATACCCTTTTGAGGGTTTGTTACCCACATAATTACCTACTTAAAGGTATCTTTAATTCGGGATATTAGTGAGTAATTATAGACTAATCCCAAAGTCAAACCTTAATTACGACGGTTTGATTTTTAGCTAATTAACTAAGCTAAAACAACTTAAAAGAGGTTAAGGACACTTACAAGAGTCCTAAGAAGGATTAGGGATTTAATGAGAACTTGATGTTGTCCAGAAAAGCTCTAGGGAAGTCTTGAACCCAAGTTGCAAGTGAGCATGTAAAGTGTTCACAACTTCAAGCCCTTACATAGTGAACCTTGAGGTCCAAGATGATGCCAAGATAGTCTAGAGTGGTTACAAGATCATCCCAGGTGTCTCTATGATGCTATATACTGCCTAGCAAGTCCCTGGTTTCGAAAACCATTCATTTAAGTTGGTGTAACAGGCTGAACAGGCAGCTGTCCATTTTCTGCTGCCAGCGACTGCCTTACGGACCGTAAGCTTAAGGCCTTGCGGTCCGTAAGCCCCTCTTGCGGACCGTATGCTGAAACAGTTACGGTCCGTAACCGACCCTTGCTGAAATCGCCCAGGTACCCTCCTTACGGACCGTAAGACTAGGGCCTTGCGGTCCGTAACCGGTGGTCAGAAAACAAAAATTTCACAAACTTCAAGTCTTGACCATGCAACCTCGTGGATTCCGAATTACATGCTAACTTTCTCAGTTGTGGGACCTAGTGGCTCAGCCATTGCATGCTTGTATGTCCCTTACATGTTTCTACAACCTTGGCATCTTGTAATCTTTTAAAGTGACGGATATTTCTAAGTCTTGGATTCTCACAAGAGTTGGTCATGTTAGTTAACTACTATTAATTTCTTTTACACAAGAATTTTATTCAGCATTTTAGTAGCAACACTCCCAATAATCCAAATTCCATATAAAAGATGGAACTTTAGAAACGACCGGTTAATACATATATGTAAGATGTTTATCAAACGATTTAAGGATCTTGGGATTTATAAATTTGGGTCGCTCAGAGGTATTTTAATAACATGTCGCCCTTGGGTCGTTCAGAGGTATTTTGAAATAACATGACGCCCTTGCATTTAAAATCCTACCATACATCTTTATATTTAATCCGGTTTCCCTGACACGTTTGTCCCTCATGACACGTGTCTTTATTTTATTGGACAGGAATTTCCGAGGTGTTACACCCGAGGACAAGATCTTCTCGAGATACTCTCTCGCTTTCTTTCTTTTCTTCCTCAGTCTGTCTTTCTGCCCCTGTGAAAGTTTAACTTTCTTTTCTTGACTTGTCTGATCTTGAACTTTAGGTTTTAGAACCTTCTGTTCATGGGGCTTGACAATGACTGGAATCTTTGCCAATTTTTGAGACTTAACCCTCAATCTGTCATTCAATCTCCTTGGGCAATCTCTGGCAATGTGACCTCTAATTTGACAATTATAGCATCTTCTGGTCTCATAACTCCAATTCTGGCAGTTAACAGCAATGTGTCCTTGATAACCGCATCGGTAACACACTCTGTTATCGTACCAATCACCATTTTCACACCAGATGCTCAAATCATAGCATTGTTTGGCTTGGTGATACTCCTTTTTCCTCTTGATTGCTGGATTTGACTTTTGAGCATTGTGGTCCGACCTGCACCACTTATTGCCAACACTTTTTGTGAGTTTTGATTTTCCAATTTTTGTGGTTTTTTATCACGATTGGATGATCGAACTGATGAGCTTTTATTTTTGTTTTGAACATTTTTCGGCTTTTTAACAATTTGTTTTTGTTCTACAATCTTCTTAACAGGTTTTTGCTTTGAGCATTCACCTATTTCAGTAGATTGCAAAACAGTATTTTTGAATTTTTCTTTTAATTCTAAAAATATTTTTCTTTTCTCATTTTTCTCATTTTCATCATCAGTTTTATCATCACAATCCTCAATTTTGATTTTGTCAAAATTTGTGACACTGTCACTTATTGGAACAACATTGATCGGTTTTGGACATGGAATATTCAAATACTCTGAAGAAGTCACAAAACCTTTCAATTTCGTTTCAAGCTCGTTAATTTTTTTTCGAGCTTGCTCTCCTTCTTTTTCAAGTTGAATAATCTTCTGAAGATGAGAATTTATCATTTTTTGCTTTTCAATGTTGTTTTTGCTAAACACATCTCTCCCAGCTTCAAGAATTTTTATTTGACTTTGAAAATCTTTTTCAATTTTTGCTTTTTCATTTTCTAAATTTTTTATTTGAATTTTCAAATCATTTTCTGAATTTTTAAAATTTTTGTTTTCTAATGTCAAACTCTCTAAATCCCTCAAGAGTTTGGCATTTTTGGATTTCAGATTTTCACAATTTAAGCACTTCCCAGACATCATTCCAGCTTCAGCTTTCTTCCCAGTCTTGATAGCTGAAATTTCTTTAACTTGCTCCTCTACTTCTTGAACAATTTCCTTAGATTTGAATTTTGCTTCATCAGTTGCTGCTTTACTCTTCTCTCTTGAATCAGACTTCAATTTTCTAATCTTTTGGATCTCAAGTTCTTGAGCTTGAATTTTCTCGATGAATCCACTAAGGTTGAGAAATTCATAGTTTGAATTGTTCTTCAACATCATCAAGTAAGTATTCCACTCATCATATGACAATGCGTTTGCCAATTTGTCTTTCAATTCCTCATTGGTCTTGGTTATCTTCAATCTCCCCATCTCCACAACTAGAAGACAATACCTTTCAATCAATTCTTTTGAAGACTCTCCCTCGATACCTGTAAAATTATCAAATTTGTTCATTGCAATATAAATCTCAGAACTCATGTTTAGGTTTTAAACGATTCACAAAAACAGATTTTCAAACAGTACAAAATTTCACACAATCAAATGACTATCCGATTGAATATCAAAGATTAGGCGACATTGGATCGAGTGGGGATTCGCTCGTGCGAGTATCCGATGCTTGACAAATCACCTTACTGGATATGTCACTATGAGCGAACCACACAATCGAAACTACCTGACAAATGAGCGAACCACTAAAATGAACTTATGAGCGGAACTAGGATTACACAAAAGCGAAACCTCAAGGTTCATACGAGTGGACCTGAATTTTGACGCAAAAACGAACCGAAAAACTTCGATTTCTCCTAAACGGCTAGGAGTTTTGATCTGAAACTTGGTAGGGTTATAGATCAGGTATTTTCGCACAATATATCAAAAATTCAGCCGATTCGGACCGTAAAAACCCGTTCATTTTGTCGTTTTTCAGTGAAAAACGTGATAAAAGTGAAAAAAAATGAAGAAATAGATGTAAATCGGATCTGAAATCGCTGAAATCTGGTACGAATCAATGCGTTTGATCAGTGCAATCGAGCTCCTAGCTCTAATACCACTTGTAGGATCGTGTTTTGACCTGAACGAGTCGTTCAGAGGCGTTCAACTACGTTTCAGGCGCGGAATAACAAGAAACGAAGGTAGAGACAGCTTGCAATTCACTCAATCTACTGTTCTATTGATTTGACAATGTTTACAGCTCGTTCTTCACACCGGCAGCACTTCGGTATGGAATTTGACCAAAGTTACAAATGAGATCCGCTTATGAGGTATATATAGTGTTGATAGGTCCCCACATACGGACATGTACGTATAAGCGGACCTAGTAGGTTCCCACATACGGACATGTACGAATAAGCGGACCTAACCAGATAGGTTCCCATATACGGACATGTACGAATAAGCGGACCTAACCAAGTAGGTTCCCATATATAGACATGTACGAATAAGCGGACCTAACCTGATAGGTTCCCATATACGGACATGACACATAAGCGGACCTACTCTCTAAAACACATATACTCTCCAGTTTTCTCGTAAAACGCGCCCTAATCTATACAATACAATGTATAACATGATCCAAGACGAAATCAACAGATGTAGTGCACCAACAAAACTACTAGATTGTTACACTGTTTCATTGAACAACTAGATCTTCAGAGAAATGTAGTGAATTGCTGGATTTCACAGAACTGTTGTTTGTGACCCAACACTTCTAGAAATCTTGAACTTCTGCCTTTGAGTTGTTGACTGGCCTTTGGGTCTTCAGCCTTTGTCTTTGGTTGACCTTGACTATTGACTTGTTGACCAACACTTTGATGATCAGCACATGTTTTGAAGGCATTAGTTTTATGAAACAGGAGTTGGGGCAACTGTTTTGTGAAGCTTTCAATGGGAGAGAAACTGCTGGACTTAGAGATTGCATTTTTACTTATTCAGGCAAGGATTATGGATCCTTTCGATTTTGGCTTTCATCATCCGCAGATCTTATATAACCCAACATTATTCTAATAATGTAATATAGTGTAACGTTTTATAAAATTTTGATTATACAATTGTGACATGGTTATTTTTATCACACTTTGATAAAAATTTTGTTCAGCTTGTATGAGTCAAATATAATTCATTTTTTTTGTTCTTTATCATGAAGAACCGAATCAATATCGTTCAAACAACTTCGGTAGCATTACCAACATTTCTTTTTACTGTTTCCTATATAAACTTTGTTGAAAACGAAGTTGTATTCGCAGTAGAGTATCTTTTTTATATCGTAAACTATAGCAAGTGTTGGTACTTGCACGATGAACCAAACTAGTATCATCTCAACAATATTGATACCACGTCAATTCCAATCGAACAATATTGGAATCGTGACTAATATTCATATTTATCGTTTTTTATCCATGTATGGTAAATACATGTCGATTTCATTTTAAGTATATTACGACTTTAATTTTTAAGTTTTAATTTTTGGTTGTTATAACAAATGCTAGTAGAGTATCAATACTATATAAATTAAACCCATACCCACCGAATTCCTATCATAACAGCTACAAAGCGGATATTATTTCAGCTAGAGTAACTTACGTTTTTGGCCCCTGTGGTTATATCACTTTTACTATATTAGTCCAAAATAAGATTTTTTAACATATCTTCCCCTATGGTCTCTATAACTAACCATTTTGGCCCCTAAGTCTAACATTTTGACCCTCATGGTCTCTATAACTAACCATTTTGGCCCCCATGATCTCTAGACTTAGGGGCCAAAATGGTTAGTTATAGAAACCATGAGGGCATATACATTAAAAATTCTTATTTTGGGCTAATATAGTAAAAGTGATATAACCACAGGAGCCAAAAACGTAATTTACTCCTTCAACTATATCCTCATTTAGTGCTAAAACGAAGTAGAAATTCAGGTCGGGTCGGATCCATATATGAAGGTAACAACGGGTCATCGAGAACTACAAGATTGACCTTTGACCATGGTGGACCCAATTTATTGGTCCAGGTTTTACCGGCTCTATTTGCACCGAATTGCTTAGTACAAGTCAATAACTACTGAAACTTATAAAATATTACAAAATTATCATCTCAATTTTTTGAATCTCACTTTCAACGGTCAATGTTCAAATACCCAACCTTCCACCGTCACCTTTAACTTGAACATTTCATTCCCCCCCTACCTTTGACCCAATTCAATACCAATATATAAACACTTTCACTCATTCAAGATTCTTAAAACCCACCAAATTCTCTCCAAAATATTCATACCCAGATCATCAAATCTAGTTTCCAATTAAAAAAAAAGTTTATAAAAATGGCATTTTTCTGGAAGAGACCAAGAGCTAGCCGTTTGGCTGGCAAGAAACTCCTTTCAAAGCAAAGTTCCCGAATAGAACTCACCATTCCGACACATTTTCGATGCCCGATATCTCTTGATCTGATGAAAGACCCGGTGACCTTGTCAACGGGTATCACATATGATCGAGAAAGCATCGAAAAGTGGATACGGGATGGAAACCAAACGTGCCCGGTCACTAACCAAGTTCTTACAAATTTTGATCAAATACCAAATCATATGATCCGGAGAATGATTCAAGATTGGTGTGTTGAGAATAGGGCTCATGGTGTTGAGAGGATACCCACTCCTCGAACACCGATAACCTCTTACGATATCATGGAAATTTGTTCGAAAATGATGGCTGCCGCTTCGAAAGGCGATGCGAAAAGGTGTCTTGATTTGGTGGAGAAGATAAATGTTTGGGCTAAAGAAAGTGAACAAAACAAGAGTCTCATTAAAGATAATGGGCTTGGGTACGTGTTAGCGGCTTCGTTTGAGGCGTTTTCATGTGAAAAACATGAAGATCTTCTAAAGGAGATTTTGTTATTGTTAACATGGATGTTTCCTTTAGGGGTTGAAGGGCGATCTAAGCTTGGATCAACACAATCTTTACGTTGCATGACATGGTTATTATCGGTAGATGATTTGTTACTAAAAAAAAGTTGTGTTCTAACCCTAAAAGAGCTTCTTTCCACTGATCAAACCCATGTAAACACCTTAGTCGACATCGATGGCGTTCCAGAAGCCTTGATCAACCTTATAAACGCACCCGATACCCATTCGGTTAAAAAATCTTCATTTTCAGTCATATATCACATTCTTTCAACCCAAGTTGGCCACAACAAACTCTCACCAAGATTCTTGGAGTTGGGTGTTATTGAATTGAGCTTGGAAGCTCTTGTGGAAGCTGATAAGGGTTTAAGCGAGATGGCGTTAGGCGTATTAGACCGCATCTCCGACTCTAAAGAAGGAAGGGAAAAGGTGCAAAAACATGCATTGAGTGTGCCATTGCTAGTCAAAAAGATACTAAGGGTGTCTTCTTTGGCTACTGATTTCTGTGTTTCAATGTTATGGAAGTTTAGCAAGAATGGTGATGGGAGTGCATTGGTGGAAGCACTTCATGTTGGTGCTTTTCAGAAGCTATTGCTCATGTTGCAAGTCAACTGTGGTGAAGAGACAAAGGTGAAGGCTACTGAGATGTTGAAGTTGATGAATCAATACAAGAATAAGTTGGAATGTTTTGATTCTGGACATTATAAGTATCTCAGAAAGTCTTATTGATTTTTGGTAGATTGTAATTAATTTTTGTTGATAGTTTTTAACTAGGGTATTGAAGATAAAGAGTGATTACGTACTTATGTATAACCCTAAATTGCAGATAGCAAAATTTTGTCAACTTGTAGAATCTAAATTAAAGAAGATTTAAACATATTTGGCTGGTTTTCTTGTTTGAACAAACAATACTTAGGGTGAAGGGAGTGGTTACCTATTTGGAATAGGTAAACTCTCAATTCCCCCAATCAGATAATGTCACGTCAATTCACCTAAATTGTTTACCTAATGCTCAAAAACGTTGGCAGTGGTTTACCTAATGGGGTTTAGGTAAACTATTTAAAAAAACGAAAAATGTGTGATTGGTTGAGAAGAAATGGACCCCGCTACACACCCATCTCTCTCCCCCTTCCCTCCCTCTCACCGACTCGGTGAAGGTTTACTGAAATTGAATCCAAAAATCGGTAGAGGGGTGTCGGCAAAAGGTTGGCGGTGTATGAGGGTTCGGTACTGAGTGGGTTTACCGCCCCACTCCACTCACCCTTATACTAGAACAAACAATACTTATACAGTTATACCAACTGAATTTGCAATATTTTTAGTCTGAGTTTACTTAAAAAATAGAATACTTTATACAATCATCTTATGAATATGTATGCACATCATGATTTCATACCCACAAGTGAAAGTTAGATGTATGATATGCACGTATCAACAAATGATAATATTAATAGTATTTAGAAATATAATATTTTGATATTAAGTGTTAACTTTTTATATAATGGGACGTAGCACTGTACACTTCATTAAAAACAATATATAAATAATTAGTTGGGAATCGTTACATATGGCAATAATCTCACCTAAAAAAGGAAAAAAAAAAATATGTCAACTATATGTAAAAAAAAAAAAAACACCTAGATAAATTAACCATCCAGATGTTCATAAAACGAGTATTAATTATGTCTATAATCTGATTCCATCCCATTCGATGTTTAGTAAATAACTTCGTTTGTATATATATATATATATATATATAAAAGATATGATATATCTCAATGTGCAATGAAAAATATTAAGAACTAAGAAGACTAACAGGTAAAGTTGATAAGTGCGAATTCCGCACTACATAAACGTGTATGTAGTTCGTATTAAAGGTTACTAAATATAAGTAAAAACATTACATAGGCTTTAAAAGTTAGAAAATATAGGTAAAAACATTATATAGGCTTAGACAAGACAAAATGAAATGGGCCCATTAAATTAAGAAATTTAATTGACTCTGGATACCTTTTAAATTGGCAACATATAAGTTGTATACCCATCACATTTTTCTAGTGTTCGGCATGTTTTTCCACTAATTAGTTAATGTTGTTTGGACGATTTAGAATATAATGCATCAAAGTCGATTATACTGATTACATTATGAGACGTAATTTTGTTTTTTATATTTGGAAGAGTAGCAGTTGGGATATTATATTACAGTGGTTGAAGTGTGTCCATTCTAAGCAGGTTAATAATGAATAACACTTCCCTGTATTATTGGTATGTTTTGAACCGGATCCATTTTTCTCATAACTTATTCTCACTTGCACCCGGTTTAACCATTTACTCGGCTTGACCCGTCAGGGCCGTTCCTAGGTTTTTAGAGGCCCTAAGCGAACTACGAAGTGGAGGCCTTTTAAGAAAATTATCCTTTCAACATATTTAGTAACAAAACCCTCCTCCTTTATCCGGGTTTGGGACTGGCAACTATAAACTAAAAAGTTTATAATTTGCGTAGTTAAAAAAAAATTGAATGTATATGTTTTCGATAGATATAATATATGTTTAAATAAAAATTATTTTTCTAGCTTTAACTGGGGCAAATTGTTTGATGAAATCATCGTAATCAAGTTCTTCTAAGGAATCTCTTTTGTGATTCGATTAAAGCTTCTTGTTTATGCTTTTAACTCAATTGCTCAAAGTCAAAACTGGGTCGTATAGTAGGCTAATACAAATCGTATAGACCTGTACGATCCGTATAGACCCCCAGAAAATAAAACAAGGGGTTAATTGATAAATCAGGGGGTTTATATGACCCATATAGGCCTATCTTATCTAATTTTCCTATGTTCACTCTTCAACATTCATTCTTTATAAATTTTATAATAGTAGCTTTTTCATGGTATTATTTTTTTTATTAAAATGGTTATACACTTTCTATTCAAAACGAAATTAAAGTGGGATGCAAAACGCGTTAGGTTATAAGTGTTTGATGAAATGCCTAGTTCTCAATATGAACAATCATATGTGAATGTGTTAGCATAAACCACTTCTCTTTGACACAAAAAATTAGTGCTTTTGGTCTGTTATATTCCAAATTTAAGCATAAAGTTCAGTCACATAATGAATATAGTGAGGCCATCAATATTAAACCAGCTATACTAAAGGATGACCCTTAACTCTAATTATATACCAAAAATTAGTGCTTTTGGTCTATTATATTCCAAAAAAAAAATAAAATAAAATAAAATTGCTATATTGACTAAGGAAATGCTGTAATTTTCATATTTGAAGCCTATCAAACGCGCTAAGTTGTCAAGTTACGATAACTATCTAAATGCCACAGCTCATTTTTTCTTGTCATGTGGACTGTGGTATATCAAATGCTGTGGGTTGTTTTTCTCTTACGATAACAACATTGATTAGAATGGAAACAACCATTATTAGTTCACGAGTATATTACCTTAAGTTTCAACCACAACTATATATGAGAAAGCTAGTTGAATAACGATGTAGTTCACATGTGAATCCAACATCGCTTCACAAGTGAACCAAAATTTTACTCACCCAAAAGAAATCAATAAGGTATATCAAACAGGATGTATATATAAAGGGAAAAAAATACTTGTTTCATGGCATAACTTGTTTGATTTAGTTACGCATGCTTAATATATTTTGGTTTGATAGATCATTTTTTTGGGTAAAGATCCAGTACAAAAAGTTCTTAATCTAGGAAGTGTGGGAAATCAGGTCAAATGAACTTCGATTGAGCTCATTTCAACGGCGTTGGAACCGGCTCGTCGAAACCTAACCAGAAATCCTAACCCCTTAAACCTAAACCCTAAACCCTAAAAAAACCCTAAAGCTAAACCCTAAGGCTAAACCCTATGCTAAACTCTACGCTAAACCCTAAAATCTAAATTATAAACCCTAAAAGCTAAACCCTAAGGCTAAACCCTAAATGCTAAACTCTAAAGATAAACCCTAAATACTAATGCCAAACCCTAAAACTAAACCCTAAAGCTAAACCCTTAAGCTAAAATCTAAAGCTAAACCCTAAAAGTTAAACTCTAAACCCTAAAAGCTAAACCCTATATATATTTGAATAGGATTCGACGAGCCGGTTCTAACGCCGCTGTAATGAGTTTATTGGAGTTCGTTTGACCTGGTTTCCTACACTTTGTAGGTTAAGATTGTTTTGTATTTGATCCTACCCCCATTTTTTCCCATGTTCTAAATGTAAGTTCTATTTTGATGGTTTCTTTGTTGGGCGTTAAACTTAATAGAATACTTTTAAGTGCAATTAACTTGTTTAATTAGAGTTGTTAGATTGAAGTCAATTTATACTCAAATAGTGTTCATGCGTTCCCTACTTTATGGGGGTTCACAAAGAAACTCATACCAATAATGCAAGTGCATTTTAACCCTTAGTAGTTAGTACTACTATGTATCATATTAATTAACTTGAGTGCATGTGAATTTTAATATATTTGAGATTTATTTTAAATATTATAGTATTGATAAAATTCATCTAAATGCATATATACATATACGCTACATGTATATTGCATATTGTTATATTTTAAAGAGAGGAGAAAAGAGATCAAAAGAATAGTATGTAGAAGAAGAAGTAAACCATTTTTTTTAATTTTAACATTTTCATTAAAACACCATAGAAGCATGTTTATATTTTCTTTAACAATAATTAGATTTTCTAAAATAAATACATCACATCTTGTACGTTTCAGGATTTGATCTCATAACATTTTAATTGTGGAATACATCGATTAACCCAAAGTTTTATTTGACTTGCACCGAATGGCATAATAAACTAAAGTAACCGACTTTTGAATGTTTGATTGCACGACCAACAGAAACAAACAAGAGAGTTGACCAAATCAACCATAAGCTATATTTTTTTTTTTTGAAAGGAGAATTTTATTAGAAACAAACCGACCAAAAACCAGGCCGGCCAACTAAACAGACACTACATCAAACAAATTTACACCATCTATCCCATGATACATCCTTATACTTCGATCTATTAGAAAACCACAAAAAACTTAAAGCTTTAATTTCGCTAATAATTTTATCAATACTAACCGGCTTCCCAGAGAACTTCAAATCATTTCTTGCCCTCCATAAACTCCAACAGCTAATAATCAAAATTCCTTGAATAGCCGCCCTCCATTGATCCGAAACCTTGACCGAAAGATGCATGTCGAGAATATCCTTGAAAGAGAACACGAAGAATAACGGAATCTTGCACCAGGAGCTGATGTATTGCCAGATAGAAGAGGCCACCCAGCAGGACGAGAACAAGTGGTCAACGGACTCGTCGCCGAAGTGACAAAGCGGACAAGTGACGTCATCGATTGGAATGTTCCTGTTTCTGAGAGCCAGACTAGTTGGAATACTGTTCAATTCAGCACGCCAGGCGAAAATATTGCACTTCTTTGGGACCCAAGGGCACCAACTGTAAACGTATCTATCACTCCGAGCCCGACCCAAAGAAAGGAGTCTTCTCACGGCTTTAACAGAAAACTCACCTGAAGAGCCGCCAATCCATTCCCATTTATCCTGAACCTGACCTAGAGAAACCGCTTGCAGAAGATTACACAGCTGCTGCAAATCAGGCTCCAAAGCCGCCGGAAACAGGTCCTTCCAATTCCAGGTAATTAACTGACCTGAACCTTGACATATCCTATCTTTCACCTTACATTTTTTCGATACTTCAAGCGAGAACAACTCAGGGAATCTAACTAAGCTATATTAGTAGTGCCTTCTTCTAAGTTGACTTGACAAATGTATGAACCTTTCAATTAGTTGACATTCATGCACGCCTCATCTCATCAAATACGGCCGAAGAAATCCACGTAGCAACTCGCAATTATCAACAATAAATGTTATGGGTGTTTTGGTTGCATTTTTCAATATTATGGAGTAAATCACATATTTTTAAAATACTTTATAGAAATATGAAAATGGTTATTTAACTTTCAACGATAACAAATGCATACTTTTAGTTTCTGTTTCACAACAATTTTGATCAATTACATGACTTAGTCGTATATGACACCTATTTTGATTATCTTATCTTTACTATTCTCCTTGTAGAGTTCTAGTTTCACAAATGTTTTTTTAATATCTTATATATATTTAAGAAATTTGGAAGACTACTATGAGTAACTACAAGAATCGTGAAAAACTTAATAGTAGAATGCGACGATATTATATCACTCACAGTTCTTTCAAATGTATGTACGTATAGTTTAGACACCATTCACACATTTTTTCTATGATTTATTTAATTTACAACCAAAGCCAAAGTCAAAACTACAAACTATACGTAAAATACGACTTGTACAACGTGTATAATTTTGGTTTTGCACAGTCAGTGTTTGGTTTTATCATCTCACATGTTTAATTGAAATAAATAAACTTGTATAACACGTATATTTTTGGTTTGGGGTCAAAACTAGGACCAGTATTCCATATAATATGCTACTAGTCGAAAAATAATTGAGCCAACCTTAGAAGCATCCACAAAAAAAAAAAAAAAAAAAAAAAAAAAACCCTCAAAAATGCCTAAAAACGTAACTAATCAACTGCCACGTTAGAAAAACACTCATACTTCAAAAATATTCAAAACTCACCCGATAAGAAAACTTAAAAACACCCAAAAACATAGTCACATCATCACCACTCTTTACATTGTTTTAATTATCTGTTTTTTATTTCAATAAAATATATATAAAGATTCTTTAGTTTAAGGGAGTTAATATTCACACATTATTTCTTTCTGTCTCTCTCTGTATATACATAGATTATATAGAGAAAGAATGAAAAGAGTGTGAGAATAAAAATTTAAGGATGTGTGAATAGGACAAACCTAATTTAAATAGAGATTATTCCCAACGTTTTATAACAAAATATACATAGAGAATTTCATTTAATTTAAACTCATAAATATTTAATATTTAAAATTTAAATTCTCTAAATAAAATGGTTATTATAAATAAAAAATTAATTTTTTTTCTCTTATAAGATTGCGGGGAGTGGAGGGCTTGGGTTGGGAGCTTTGCTCGACACGTGGCGAATGTAGGCTCCGCCGGACCACCCCAAAAAAGTGGGGTGTGGAAGCGGCGTGGTTAGCGACGTTAGGCTGCCTTGTTGGCTTGACTGACTTTATTTTTTATATACTTGAGATTTGTAAAATAAAATTCAAACTTATATTATTTAAAAAAAAATACATAAGATCCTAAAAATAAAAAATAAAAAAACTATTTATTAAGTCCAAAAAAATAAAAATAAAAAAGTAGTTAATAATTCCTAAAAAATTACAAAGTTGTATAAATATTAAAGTGGGGAACCCACTTAAATTCTGGATTCCCGTCATGCCTCTACTCAATCTTCGCGATCTCCATTCGATCGTCGTGGCTTAGGTCCCCCGCTGGGACACGATCGAAACAAACTTTCAACCGATCCAGCTTCGGTTTTAGTTCGCACCACTTGTGTTGGCAGGCGTTTAGGTTGTGACGATTGTTACCAACGTGTTGTTGGTATTGTTGGAACGCTTGTCCCCAGTACGCGGTTTGACCGCGTTGAAACGTACGCTGTGCGTCGACGATCGATGTGACAAGTGCGATCTCCTCCTCCTCTATCCAGTTCACCATTTTCGGTTTTGTGTTTGGTTGGAAAAAATTGAAATTTTGGTGTGAGATTGGTTGAAGAATTTTGTACAAAAAAAATAAAGGTGTGTGTGTGGGGGTGGGGGGGGGTATTTATAGGTAAAAATTGTAAGGTTTTTTGAAAAAAAAATTGATTTTTACCATTAAACCGCAATGCCAAACGGTTATGGATAACGGTCAAAAATGAAGGTCCAATCCTGGCCAGCCAGCTCACCCCGACCCCCGCCCCATGCCAGGCTTCATAGCGACGGTGGCTGGGCAACACCAAACCCAACGCTGGCTCGGAGTGGGTTAGCCAACGTTGGCTGGCTTCCTTTGCCCAACCAACGCCACCACTCCCCGCAGTCTAACCCAACCCCCGACCCTACCCATTGACACAAGTCCCCGCCCACTTTCATTTTTTTCTTAAGCTCCATATGGGCATGTAAAAATGAGAAAAAAATGACTATCGCCCGTGCTCTTAGGCCACTCGGTGTGGGGGTCGTCCATGCCCGGCGACGCCCTCCCACACCATTTCCCCTGGGTCGGCGTCGTCGTGATCGGCGGGGAGTAGACGATGAAGACGGACGGGAAAGGACAAAAAGGTATGCCTCTTTTTCTTACACACACATATACGTACAACTCATATATATATATATATATATATATATATATATATATATATATATATATATATATATATATAGAAAAAGTATATCGTACATTATGGCTTAACGTACAACAACGTGCGTGATTTGTTCTATAACATACGTGATTAATGTTTTCAATATGCGTGATTATTGTGTTACAACATGCGTGATTTTGGATTTTTGAATTATAACGTGCGTGATTTTAAAATGAACGTGCGTAATTATCTGTCGTACGTGATGTACGTTAAGTCGTAATGTACGTTAACCTTCCTCACTCTCTCTCTATATATATATATATATTAGGCTCATCCTCCATTTCCTTGGGTGCATCACATTTGCTCCATCCTCACACCCATCCTACGTGACGCTGACGTGGAGGCCCATCCTCCATTTCCCATAAATAAATACTTATTAAATACCTATCTAATTTATCTTTTCTTATTATTAAGGCCAATTTAGTCATTGTACATTGATTTAACTGGGAAAACTAACATTCATCCAATCGGGGGACTATCCGAGTAACAACTAAGCAAACCACAGGAAACATAGATATAATTTTAAAAAAGTGGGGACTAAAGATGAAAAAATTGATAAACCACAGGGACTATCCGGGCAATTAACTCTTTTAAAATCAAGTTACAAGTTTAATTCGTTAACTTATTTAAGGAAATACAATAAGTTAATTAAAATTGTAAATTTACATATATGATGTTGCAATAACATTAAATACACATATTAAATGAATTATTTCTATTGGTTTAAAACTTATTGTTTTTATTCTTATAAAAAATTTCTTCTTGTTTGAACCCTCCATTATGTAGTGATTAGTGATAACAACTGAACTCTCACCACATAGCGCGCGTGTGTCTCTTTATATACAACGATTTCGTTTTGATTGTAACAAAGTATTGTAAGATCATTTATCATAATCTTATTATAAATGTATCGTATTTTCATAAATATCTTTTTTACACAAATATCAACAGATGATTTAATGACATCCAAAAATTTGAACAGGAAACAACAATTTCGAATTGAAAATAGTGCTGGATTCAACTTTTTTTAAACATAAAAAATGTTAGCCTAAACGTAACAAACATTTACAAACGTAAATAAACAAACAAGACACGTGTTCATATTTTATTTATCTATACTACATTATAATACACATCTTAGGAGGCCAAGATTGTCTATTATCTATACTATATTCATAATCTACATCTCCAATAACTAATTATGATAAGACTTACATCTATTTTATGGCCTATTCATGATGTATTATGTAACTATGTAACTTATAAGTTATAACCCAATGGATTTGGTTTCAAATGAGTCTTTTAGAAAACAAAATTATCAAAATGGGTTCATCTGCTACATGTCTTTAAGGGCGGCTGATAATAACAAATGAAAAAGGCGATCGTGAATGTGAAGATGATAATGACATGACAACAAAGGGTTAATATAGTCTTGCTTTGTTATGTTATACTTTGTGTTTTGTATGCATATGCGGACCCAGAGGAAAAGTTTTCAGGTGGAAAACTTACAGCATAGCTTGATGAGTTCGAGAAGATGACTAGTTTCTAATGTAAAGTTAATAAGATATATTATGTGTCATGGGCTTAGTTTTAGGTTGTTGGATATTCTTTTTGATATGTAATGCCCATGTATCTTTATTAATTTTGTCAAATAAAATGTGTTGTGATTACTCTTTTATTTAATTTGGTGGAACATGTTATATTTGTAGATTTTCGTAAATTGTAAACTAATTATACCGTTCTTTTATATTTTTTATTATATTAATTGGGAGAAGTTATGTAGAGTTATCTTTTATTTTTTTAATATTTATATCAATTTATGATTTTTTATTTTAATGGATTATCACTTATTAACGATATTGTATTTCTATTATGATTTTCAAATGACAATTGATTTAGTTTAATTTAGTTTTTATCCTTTTGTTATGTGACTTGACCCAACTAAACCCGACTCGAATGACAATGCACACCTAAAAACTTCTTCCCCTCAAGAAAAAAAAATTCTACATCCGCCACTGTTTGTATAATTGTATGCGTCCTGTAGCGTGTAGGCATGAAGTTTTGGGTGTCAATTAAGCCCCGGATACGTTGAGAAATCTCGGTTATATAGGTTCTTCATGGGCTGCATTTGTCCCAGGACTCACTAAATGGGCCAAATACATAAATAAGATGGGCTTAAGCCTAGTTCTCAACTCTTGGACCAAACAATATACACAATCAAGTCGTTGTTCAAAAAATTGTATTTTATTACTCCTCAAATGTAAAAGTCTACAACTAATACTCATACTCTTGACTTAAATCTCAACACTTATATTTCAAAAATAATATAAAATAAAAACCAAGTTTAAGATATGAAACTTGTAACTGTCTCCATTGGATGCTTTAAAAGATCCATTGAACAACTCGTAAGATGATATTCTAGCTCGTGACTGGACTTTGCACCGCGGAAGCACATATTACTTTATAAGTTTACGGTAAAGAAAAACTTTTATTGCAAGACATCATGGATCATGGCCCTTTTATTTGATGAAGTTGTCGGAATTGCTTTTGAGCCATGATATTAGACGAGACCGTATTCTTTTCACCAATAAGTGTGTCTTCTAGCAAGATGGGATGGTGACGATGATGATCATCATCATCATGAAGCGAGGAGAAGAGAATAGACAAGACGTTGAGGAAACAACTAAGAAGGGGAATCGAAAAACTATGTGTATCGTTCATATTGTTACACCTACTCCTTTGGTTTTGAATTGATTATCAAAGTAAGAGTGGAATGAGATAAATATTGGTACTTGCTTGAATGGAAAATGGCAATGAAGTTGTCACTTTATATAGAGAAAGAAAGAGGGTTAATTTGGTCATTTTGTTGTTATTTTTATTAAAAACAAATAACCTTTTATCAAATAATTGATCCTTTTTCACAGAAACAAAAAGAGAAATTTGTGAGAGAATAAGTGATGCTTGGTAAACAAGTAAAGCTGAATTTTATTAGGCTGCCTGAGCTTCACGGAAGTGTCATATGTCTATCTCAACTTTCCTACCCCTTCCTCAAGTAACAAAATTATTCATCTTTATTGATGCAAGATTGATTGATCAAGACAAGATAATGGGAGGTGAGTTGGAAATTATTAATATTACTATGTATACTACTATCTCATATAACATAAAATACACATTAGATGTATGTATGCTACCATCTAATGTTGTATTAATCATATAATTCTACATTTATGTATGGTTAATAATATTATATTGATAACAAGCAATCAATACATAACAAATTAAACAGCATACAAGTCCAATGAAAATTACACAAATCTCAAACAAAGATAACTTTCAATTCGGAATTTATCATGTGGAAACCGCATATGTAGAGAGAGAGAGAGATTGGAGCACGTCTACGTCATCCTAGGGTATGTGTTCGAACATACAAGTGAAAATTAGGCTGAAGTTAGTAGTTCTTTTGAAAGGTGCAACTATGGGTGCAAGACTAAAAGAGACCCATATAAGTGTAAAGTGTGGCCGTTTCAAAAGATGTGGACTTGCTTTTTTTGAACATTTAAGAGTTTAGGGTAAATTATAATTTTCGTCCTTTATGTTTGTATCGGATTGCAATGGATGTCTCTTAACTTCAATAATTACAGTCACTGTCCTTTTTTGTAAAACTCATCACACCTTACGTCCTTTAGTACTACTAATTGAGTTAAAATTTTCAGTTAAATGTAGCATGTGTCTTACACATGAGGGTAGGTTAGTAATTTTACTATTATATTTAAGCAAATAAACAACCTGATCTTAGTTCTCTCTCCTCCTCTATCTCTCTATCTCAGTTTTGTCTCTCCCATCTATGTTTCTATGAACCACCACAACCATCTTGCCATCTCCACCACCACCTGAAATGACTCTTACCGGTTCCTCATATCCCGCAGCCACCAAACCAGGGGTGGAACTAATGAACACCCAGCCGTAGCACGGGCTACGGCTCAACCCCGTAGTCATAGTGTATTTTTTTCAGTTTTATATATTAGAATACCCCTAAAGATATATGAGGATACCTCTAAAAATATGAAACCTGAAATTAGTAGTTAGACCAAATAATAAGTTTCATAATCATTAAACCCAAATTACAATAAAGCCCAGTTTAATTCAATTACCCATTGATTAAGGGCATGAAAACCAAACTTCGCAGGAGGCCAGGAGGTCGCAGACTCAGATTGTCGAAGAAGGGATCTTGATTCCCAAACGTTACATGCACAGAAACTGAACGCCTGAACCTGAACTGCTGAACAATCGCACATTCACATGCACAGTGGATTGGAATAGCCGAATGGATCTTCGCACAATCGTCGCATGTAGACGCAGTTTGTGAGTTTTATTGTCCTCTAAATTTGATTTTTTTTATATTTGTATTTGATTTTTTTAACGTTCAATATTTAAATGTTCAATATATGTCTATTTGATTTTTAATAGTTTGATTTCTTGACTTCTTGTATGAATGTATTATGTATTGTATGATGATGTTATAAAATTCTAGTTTAGACGTTTAGTAGTAACTAGTAAGTAGTTTGTAATTTTGTATATTTGTTATTTGCTAGGTTTTAAGAGTTTATTTTTGTTGTTAAACTAGTTTATAAGATTTAATTCGGTAAGGCCTAAGGGCCTTTTTTTGCTCGCCCGGAGCACTTGAATTTTCAGAATCGGCCCTGCCCTGTAATGTAGGTAAAAAAATTCCGTTCTATAAATGTCAGTAAAAAAATTGGGATACCCCCGGATATTTCTTTTAGTTCCGCCACTGCACCAAACTACTCTGGGCGATACCTCAGATCTAGCGGCCACCTAGCTCCACCTCACCGATAACCATAAGAACGCCTTCGTTTGAATCAGATCTGTAAAATCGCGTTTGAATCAGATTTGTAAAATCGCGTTTGAATCCTCTCACCTCGCGTTTGAATCAAATCTGTAAAAATCGCGTTTGCATCACCTTACCTCGCGTTTGAATCAGATATGTGAAATCGCAGATCCGTTGAGAAAGAGGATGGGGTTAAAAGTTACAGCCGTTGTCAAACACGCATCCTAGACCTTAAGCAGAACTGCAGAAGCACTGCACTCGTGAATAGCAGATATATAGGTTTATGTACAAGATTTTTTTGCAGCACACTCATTCTTTTCTTTTTTACTTTGTATAAAAAAGTTTTTTTTTTTTTTTTGGTAATATTTGGTAAATAGTGGAGGGATTTATCACTGCAAGAACACGTTTAGAAAAGATGATCAACTGATTTGCAGGTTTAGGGTCTCAAGATTGAAGATGGGTTAAAAATAAAGGACTGGAGATGTATAATTGTATATTAATTTTTTAATTTAAATAGACTGGAGTAAAAAAAACATAAATGTCCTCATGTGCAAAGCATGTGTCATACTTAACTAAAGTGTAATGAGTTTTACGAAAAATAGGACTGTGAATGTAATTGTTGAAGTTAAAAGGCATCCATTGCAAACCGATACAAACATAAAGGACGAAAAATGTAATTTACCCAAGAGTTTAATTCTTAAAACACCATGATTCTCTAAGTATTTGAAATGTATAATATTTAAAAGTTTAATTCTTAAAATACCATGATTCTTGAAGGGTTTGAAATATATAATATACTAATATAGAAATTCAATCTTTAATGCATTTTCATTTATACAGGAGTTTGTTTGTTTATTGTGATTATTTTGTAAATTAAGAATTACACTATAATGTGGGAGGAATCTAGGTGATTTTAGCATCACCGGTCAATTTTATGTGAATATATTCTCTGTCCTTCCTTTGCATCATTGATCAGTGACGATTCTTAAAATTTCGATTGGGGGTTGAAAACGTATATACTCAAAATTTCTAAACAAAAACTACATACTCTCCACTACTAATCGAAAAGTTCTGGGTATCGGCCAGCCCCTCCCGCCCCAACCATGTTGCGCCCCTGTCATTGATTATCTTGTATCTTATATACAAAATTCATTATTTAGGAGGTGTTTGGCTAAGGTTTTCCACACCTCCTTATAACTTATTGACTTTTATAAAAAGTGAATAAGGAGAAAAAGTGTTTGGCAAACTCAAAAGTACTTTTTAAGGGGTGTGATAAATATACCCAAGTTAAAGATTAATATACCCAAAAGTCAAATTTAGTAATATTTAGTAATGATTATCTATTTTATTATATTATTTTATTATAAAGTTAAAAGTAATAATTATGTTTTATTATAAAGTCAAAAGTAATAATTATGTTTTTTATCTTATTTTATTTTATAATACTTTTGTTACTTTTTTATATTTTGTTATATTATTATTAGTATTAGTATTAGTATTAGTATTAGTATTAGTATTAGTATTAGTATTAGTATTAGTATTAGTATTAGTATTAGTATTAATAAATAAATAATCAAAACACTTTATTATACATCCCTGAGCGTCGCTGCGTCTGCCGGAAACGGCGCCATGCCACTAATCTTTCTCTTTCTTGTCGCTGTGACATCTAATATTTTCAAAAAAAAAAAAATCAAAAATACGTTCTTTATAATAATTTAATATTATCTCAATTTTAACTTTATACATTTAGAAGGTTTAAACAATAACTTTTTAATTGTATTATGTTTTAAGTCACAAGCATGATGATTCATTAGTTCAACTAGTTGGTCATACCAGAATAAAATAATATAAAAAATGTAATAAACTACGGAATATTTGATAATTAATATTCTATACATTGGCAAGTGGCAACATCGTAAATTTGTTGAAAATGACGCTCTTTTTTTTCATTTATTCCTATTTGTTTCATATGTCCAGATTAACTACAAAATTCATATAAAATTAAATTAAATCGTATATAATTTATGACAATTAAATATATATCTCTAATTTTATGAACAACTAACAAAAAGTAAAACCAATTATCACTATGCCTAAAAAATAACTTTCATTCACTAGGAGTTTATACCATAAGCTTTTAGTTGGATAATAATATCATAAGTTGGATAATAATATCATAAGCTTTGCATCATTTATTTATTTATTTATTTTTAACAAAAAAATGGAATGTTTTAATATCACCGTTCTACAGATTTTGCATATATTTATTTATCTATTTTCTTACTAAAGAAAATGGAGTGATTTTAATATAATCATTCTACAGATTTTACAAAATATGTGTGATATCCAAATGTTATATTGAATTCACTTTCCATAGATATTTATTTATCTATTTTCTTACTAAAAATATTTTGCATATATTTATTTATCTATTTTCTTACTAAAAATATTGTTATTGTCTTAAATTTAATATTAGTTTGGTAAATACTTTTTCAAGAATACTATTTTAGTAAATATTTTTCTCACCAACACTAGTTTGGGAAAAAACTCTATTTTTTATAGGGGTGTGATAAATACACCTAACATATTGATTAAAAGAGTTGTGAAATGTATTTAACACAACTCATGGGAAAAAGTAAAAAAAAATTGACTTTTTGAATATATTTAATGGCTGACTTGTGGGTAAAAGTAAAAAAACTTTGACTTTCTGGGTGTATTTAACAATACCCATTTTTAAAATGACTTCTTGTATAGTAGGGGTGCAAACGAGCCGAGCTGAGCCCGAGCTCGGCCAGGCTCGAGCTCGATTAACTTATGAGAGCTCGGGCTCGAGCTCGGCTCGTTTGTATTTTATCAAGCTCGAGCTCGGCTCGTTTATTATCTATTAGTTAGTATATTAAATAAAAATAATATAAATAATAGACTTTTTAGGCTTGCGAGCTCGATAAGTAAAGCTCGGGCTCGGGCTCGTTTACTAAATAAGCTTATTTTTAGGTTCGAGGTCGGCTTGTAAACAAGTTTAAATAAGCTCGGCTCGTTTACACTAAGGCTCGACGAGCCTAACGAGCTTCACATGTGAGGCTCGTGCTCGATAAACAAACGAGCTTTGTTTTGAGGCTCAAGCTCGGGCTCGGGCTCGATAAGGCTCGGCTCGTTTCGAGCTTTTTCTCGAGCCGATCTCGAGTAGCTCGCGAGTCGCTCGGCTCGTTTGCACCCCTATTGTATAGAGAGGAAAAATCAGTTTTGAAAAGTTTAGAACATTGTGACTTTTTGAAGTTCCTTATAACTTTTCATAGAATATAGTGTCTTTTTGAAACTCCATATTCATTTTACATGAATAAGCTAAACCAAATACTTTTTTTAAAAAACAACTTATTGACTTGTTGGTTTTTCTCACTACATAAGTTAATTTAAACACTTTTTTTTTTAAAACTTATTTTCAAAAAATCATAAGTTAATAAGTTTTTTTAATAAAAAGTCCTTTTTGAATTAAATAAGCTTAGCCAAACACCCCCTTTAGACATAATTTGTGGATTAAAAAGGTTACAATTAGCATCTTGTAAGAAGTTGTTTTGTTTGCTTTTTTACTTTCGAATAATGTTCTTTCATTTCTGTTTTTAAATGTCTTATAGACGCTTCTATCGTACATTGATTTTATATTCTTATATAATATAATAGCTAGTGTAGTGTGAAACAGACAAGAAAATGAATACGTGGTGTATCATCTGATTTTCCATATCAACAAATTGTTTTATCCACGAGTAGCTCATTATTTTTTAATTATATTGGACATCACCCATCATATGCTACTCTAACCAAGCATGTTTAAACGCGGAGTCCCTTTCTTTTCCACAACGAACATATCTAAAATGTGTTGGTGACACTTGAAGTCGAATATCCTTTATGTCATGAGGTATCTACTATGAACGAATACAACATTTTTTTGGGTGTTACATACTGAGAAATTCATGAGTGACATATATCAAGTTTGAAAAAATACTATACCAATATATAAAGGAAAATCAACCTTTACCAATGTGAAAGGCAAAAATAAACATTGGTGTAGAGACTAAAGGCTAGACACGGGGGCTTCAAGGTGAGGAAGGGGCTAGGTAGACTTTTCATTTTTTTTTCTTTTCTTCACAATTTTTAAATGGGCATAATATTTTGTATGATAATTTTTTTTAAGAAATAAAATGCTCTTTAGTTTGATGTAATTTAAAAAATATATATTATCGTATGAAAAGTTATGTCTGTTTAAAAAGCTCTTAAAGTATTGTAACAAATTACTTCTCTCTTTTATTCACACTATGATTCAATGGTCCTGTCAAGATAATTGGTGGGCCCTTGTGCTGAGTCATGGATGCCAAAACAAGAGAAATTAGTTGGAGCATAAAAGAATTACAAGAGACCAAAATTATCTTGATGATTGATCAAGGTAAATCAATGTTCAAGATGAGTAAGTGACAGTTAACGTCGTCATAAATTAGAAGTTACTTAGACCATGTATAGTGGTGAGTGAAACAAATGTTCCACCCTTGGGCATGAATTAACATATGGCATATGGGGCATTATGGAATGTGAAGTGAAAAATGAGTGTAGTGGAGATTTATGAAGATGTGGGGAAATCTGAATTTTAATTTCTTTTTTTTAACTTAAAAAAGAGTTCAAAATAGATGTGGGAGGATCTGATTGAAGAAGTTAATTTTGAATTAGGAGATAAAGACAAAAAGAGTTATAGATAATTCTTGGTGAATTAGTATAGGTATAATTGTTAGTTTAAATTAGATAGGTTTATCTAGTTGATTATTTATTTATATCAATAGAGTTTGAGTCGGTCAGGACTAGAAAAGGTTTAGTATAAATAGAGGGTTATGTCATTGGAATTAGTGTGCTTTCATTGATAAATAATAAAATAGTCTAATAGTTTGTTCAATCTCGTGTTTTTTGTGTTCGATCAAGGGTCTGATTTCCAACAATTGGTATCAGGGCTTAGCCGGTTTGAGAGTCGTTGTTAAAAGTGGTTTTTTAGGCTGTCATTCAGGTTACAACATGATCTTATGTGTGATAAAATGGGGATGATTGACATGTATAGTATATGAATGATGGGGGCATGTTGGAAATATCATAATATGTTCATTCATATACTAGCCTGCTTATTTATTGGGCTTATCTTATAAATTGGGCCAATCTGTTATAACGGACAAAAAATGGGCTTGTGTTTGTTCATTTGGTTATAACAAACTTATGGTTGGTTCTGTATTATCTATTAAGTTCAAGGGTGATATGTGTACTTCTCAGGGGGTCCAGGTATATGTGATAATTCTTGAGGGTGCGAGGTGTAACTTGTATATTTGCAGGTTATAAAAGAGTCTTTTGAGAGCTAGGGTTCCAGATGATTCCATTCTCCTTGTACACACTTTACTCTTGGTTTTTTAAGATCTATCGTTCCAGTTGAGGGTGATGGCGATTATCAAGAGTTGGAGTCTCCTGCAGTTGGTGTTTTGATGATTAAAGGAGTGCTGATTTACAAGCAACTTGTGTGGAATCTAGTTGGAAGATCACAGAATCAGATGAGGGTTTGTTTTAGTTTATTTGTTCTTTGTTTTGTTGAACACACTCTCTGTTGTTTGAGAGTCGATCTTCATATGCTGATGTTCATCAATTGATGATCATCCCGGTATCGTTGTATTGTTATTTGTATGTTTCTTGATTTCACATTTGATGAGATCTAAGGTTTGGGGGGTGTTTTTCGGTTTGGGTAACTAATAAGAGTTTTACGTCACGTTTGTCGCTTCCTTTATGTTCTTTGTTTTTTCTGTGATTGTGATGTGCATCCTTCATACAGTTTTAACAGGGTATCAGAGCCATTGGCTCTTGATTTTTCGTTTTTTTGTCTTCCGCTGGTTGTTATCTAGTATTTCACTTGTGTGTTCTAGGGTTTCTGCAAGCGATATATTTACTGATTCTTGTTTGTTTCATCGATCTGTTTTTTTGGGAGAATCTGTGACAACCCATACTTTCAAGGTCAGTGTCTCTTAGTCACGTAATCCTGTTTTCTTATTATTTCTCTTTCACGTCCCTTACGATGATAAAAATTGTTAAACACTCGTGACTGTAATACACACAGGAAACCGTTAGACGCCTTTATGTGTCGTTTAGTTAATTTAGAAAATTAACCTATCGGGCCGCGAACTCGCTTAACACACACCTTCACTTGGGCTGGAGGCCACACCTCTTTCCTCGGCCCACCCCACTCGGAGCCCATTCCGAACACACATACACACCCAATTACATCAGACTTATACTTGGGCCTAGTGGAGCCCAAATGCAGCTTAGTGTTGGGCCGATTGTTATTATTAACATATATACACACGCATACGCAAGAGGATTAGGGCAGTTCTCATAATCAAGCACTCTCATAATTGCTAGCGAACCCTAATCATCTATTTTTCCCTCCCTTGTGTCGTCGGCAATCTGTGGAGCCGAAGCCTCATTGATCTATCGGTTAGTGTTGCATGCTTGTTACAATTCTTGATGTCTTGTTCTCTACTACATGCTGAATGAATGATCATGAGATTCCTGAGATTATAGTGATACGAGTGGTTGTATTAATGTGTTTACAATGATGTGAATGATTGTTATTGTTGGTTATGTTCGTACTTGATGTTATTCCTGTTAGTTATGTGCATGATAATAGGATGATTGGTGGTTAATTAGGTGATCATGCAAATAGTTATAAAAAAACAAGTGGTGTGGCTCGACATTAATATTTGTAGAGGAATTAATTATGATAACAAACTGATTTGTTAGGAAGAAATTGTTTATACTGTTGGTCCATGATCCGAGATAATATATATATACTAGGATGTAGGTTAGATCTCAATAGTATCCAAATAAATCAATGGTGAGACTTTTATGATATTATACTTGTTTATGTTATTATAATATACATAGGAAATAATATTATGAAGTAGGCACGTGATAAACTGATAATTACCTTAATGATTGTGATGGTAAGGTTTGCATGGAGTAATTATTTAGTGATGTTGGTACAATACTTTATGCATATAAAAGGCCACGTGATGATAGGGTAGATGGCCATTATGAAGATAAGTGAGAACCTGTTGTGTGTGAATAAATAATGAATGATAATGTTTGTCGGCTATAGTTGAATTATATTGCATGTGAAGTTGAGTTTGTCGCCTTGTTAATTAATTAAGCCTTATCATTTTACAAAGAGAATCGGCCCATATGATTTCTGTTGTAGCTCAAACATCAACAAAGGAAATTAATAGATATTGCAATTAAAATGAATCAAATTGGACCGTTCAATGTAGTGGGCGGTGATCAAGTTTATTGGATCAAGGAAAGTCATAACATCAGCTTAACGATCACGTGTAGACAGATGGGCCGCAGGAACCACATGTTGATGTAATGGGCCGTATCCCTCCTTGGGCCTGAACCAAATGGGCCGTACACTCTTAAGAATTATGTATGGACTGTTAATTGTTTATTGAGACAGGAAATTGTAGTGTAAACTCGTGTAAGGCCCGAATACCCGCTAGATGATTATATGATGATGATCGACTAATTACGTTGCATGATTTCTTGTCACAACTAGCGTGTTACTCTAATGGGAACCGAACCACTTGATGTGTGCTATGGTGCAATATGAGCTTGTGTCGTCAATGTAACTATGCCCCGGATACTTGCTATGACCTACGTAATGACATGTGCCTGGCTTGTTTGTTACTTGAGTAATGTGTACGAATACGTGACTTACTGTGTACAAATACGTGACTTGTTGATTATGTGACTGATGTTGATTGGTAACCACGATAGGGTTTGGTTGACCAACTGGGAACGGGTAATGTAACGTAACATACCGAGCAAATCTGAGGTGAGTTCACTACTCTTTTTCCAAGCATGCATCCCGGGAGGGATATCGGGTAACGTTCCAGGGAGGAATGCTAGTTATTGGGATGTTTGTTATTATTACTCAGTTTCTATCACATAAGACCCCTTACATCTACCGACAGTTGCCGAGGAGGCAACGAGGTTATTAGTTGATAGCGCTATTAGGTTTGGCACCCTCACACCGTACCAGGGTGGTCGGGCGTGAACTAATTTCCTTAAAGCATGACCAATGTTTTGATAGAGACATTGGGGTTGGGCAAACACATCTTGTAGCCATTTCGGTAACCGAGTTAATAACAACATCAAATCAGATTGATAATTGGTTTTATACATGTATCTGGTAAACCAAACTCGGTAACAAAACTTTGAACTCACCAGCGTCGTCTGACACACTTGTCTGCATGCTTGCCGGTTGTAGGTTTATATCATTGGGACTTGCTGTCTGGGATGCTGGAGTGGTCATGGGTCGTGATATATGGAACCTCAAAACAAGCTTAATGGTTTATGTACACATGGTTTACGAAACACTTAACAAATGAGATATGCTTCCGCTGTATACAATGAATGACATGTAACGTTTGTAACACTTTATATTAATGAATGAAAGTTTTATTTAAATATATTTATGAGTTCAATGTGATTGGTGGCTTGGACCCTGGTACGTCACACGCCTCGCGGGGGTTTCTGCATGTGGTATTTTGGGGGTGTGACAGTTTGGTATCAGAGCCACTGGTTATAGTGAACTTGGTTTTAAAAACGTTTTTATAAAACCAGACTATAATCGAACAGTTCTGAAAATGTGAATACGACCATGACACTCGGCTCCAGATTGCAAGGTTCGTCTCTCGTATGCTCATTGTACTGCATAACTAATGAACACTTACATATGATATTGCATGTGATTGCACGTTTAGCACAACAGTATGAATTCATGAATTACTTGCATGTGTTATGTGACTGATAGGGTGGTATTTCCCTAAACATTCATGACCTACGTTTTGTGATGCCCTTTGTTTGCTACTCGAGTTTGAGGAACCATTTGACATGAGTTAGGAGGAGCTGAGATGAGCATGTGAATCGCAATATTATTGTGGGTGCACACATAATAATAATAATGTGGGGTGCATGCGAGTCCCAGTGATGCTTAACAAGTGGAAAAGGGGTTCCATTCCGTTATTTGATCAATGTGAAACATAACAGTTTATAGGAGTCATAGCAGTAATTGTCTCCTCCACAAACACGATCTTCTTCAATCGTCACTGAATCCTTACGAACCTCGATGCTATCGAATATTACCTGAACACACATCTGAACGCCTATCGAACTGTGTAGAATGTTAGGTGCTTGTACGAACGTCTCTGTGATGGATGTCGCAGCGTCGAATGATTGGTTTATACCTTTCTCACCCTTCTACGTTGGCTGGAACTTAACGTAATGACGTCTTAGACCCGGAAGTGTGATCACTTCTGCAACGCTCTGGGAATATACCGTGTATTACTTAGTCAACTCGCAAGAACGATGGAGAAAAGGATGAGCGCAGTGCCTTACTAACCTTAGTATTTGGACGACCCTGATTACCAGCAACGAACATCAGCAATTGACGCCAATCGAGTCTTTAACCCTGGTAAACGACTTATGGGAGTCGACTCTTACGAATCAATCGGGGCACAAGTGGTGACAACTTATTATAGTGTGGATTGTGTGACTGTCAGCATAGTGATTAGCGCTTTAGGGCGTGGCATAGAATGTGGAAAGATGGACTTGGTTGGTGAAAGATTGTAGGGATTCTGTTTGAAGCAACGACATTAGAGGCAACAGTCATGGCAATACCAAGGTACTTGTAATAGTAGCCTACAGTATGGAAGTGAAGGTGCCTACGACATGGATTGGCCATTGATATTTCAAGACGACAACAACCAAGGGAACGATGACAGTATTGGGAATCCACGTGATCGTAACAGCAAACACCGGCAGTGTTGCTCGCGGAAGGACATTTAGGATTGACATGGGTGACGGCAGGATAATAGTAACACGGTAGCTTTAATGGGTAGCAAATCGCTTCGTATCGGATCCATTTAACCCTGAAGCTTCTTGGAACCGAACCTGTTGTGGAATCAACTGATGGCAAGTCTAATGAAACCTCATATGTCCGTTGGAGTATAAACCCGACCTTGTGGGACAAGTATTCGACATCGACCATCCTTATGCTATCCTCGATAGCCTTGATGTAGTAGTTGGTATGGATTGGTTATCCATACATTGCGCAGATCCTTGTGAGAAGAAAACCTTGCCTACCCCTCTCCCTAGTGGAGAATCGTCATCTGTCTAAAGTATCAGAGTTGTGTAAAAGATAGCATCAATTCTACAATGAAGCCCAGAAGTGTCTACGGAGGGATGATCCCGCCATTGTTAGCAATCGTTACTGATGTTAAGGCTAAGGAAAAGAGGATCGAGGATCTGCCAATTGTTCGTGACTCCTCTCCGTGTGCAATCCGAGGAACTTCCAGGTTTACTTCCACAACTACTAGACAGATTCTCAATTTGATCTCACGCTAAAAGCAGACCCGATTCTTCGTACTTCTTACCGTCTTGCACCAGGAGGGTTGCGGGAGTTGTCAAATCAACTACGGGGACTGCTGGACAGGAGTTTTGTCGGGCCTAGTTTTCGCTTTGGGGAGCCCCAGTTATATCCGGAAAGATAAGTTGTATCGTGGGACATGTGTACTGATTAAGGTGACAATCAAAAACCGTTTGTCTCGACCATTGTATTGACAACCTGTTGACCAGTTGCGAGGGTTAAGCTCCCATTTGCGGATTAGCTAATGAACGAGCTCTCGCCAGAGGGATGTCCCGGGGGAAGGTGTTCCTATAACGGCATATCAAACGCAATACGGCTATTGCGACTTCGTATTCCCTGACCTTTAGATTGATCAAAACACCAGCAACTTTATGGATCACAGGAATTGACCGTGTTTATTGTAGACGTTTTGAATCATTTCCAGGAGGAAGGAACACCCTAGGCGGCATTTGTACCTTATCTTAGAGCTACTGCACGCGAAGTCTGGTGAAGTTTAACTTCTGGATTCGGGAAGTACATTTTGAAACTGATCGACACCAAAGAGTCCCTCGGAGATGAAGCAATTTCTTCGCTAGAGACTATCGCAGATTCATCATGGGATTTTCGAGGATTGCGCGACTTAAATCTCTTTAACACAGCAGGGTGCTGTGTATTCGCGGGAGGCAAAACAGAAGAACGTCTTTTTAACTTTTGAAACTCAACTCTGCAATGCACTGAGTATTGTCTTTACCCGAGGGTACAGGTGATCTAGTGGTATACCATGATGATTCGAATCAGATTTCCAGTTACACGCCGATACAACACGAGAAAGTGATGGCTTACTAGTAGAATTACAAGAAGAGTTGCACGAATCACAACCTGCGATGGAAACCACGGTCTTTGGATTTAAGTTGGAGGCATTACTTGGACGGTACCAGATGTGTTACTTAGACCGATCACAAGGGCCTCCAGTGTACCGTTGCTTCAGAGGAGCTAAATCATGTAATGACATCGCTAGATGGAACCTTTGAATGATTTCGACTGTGAAACCTGAACGTGCACGAGCTTCACAACTCACTATCGACTTTAACTTACCTGATCAGACTTGCTCTGTTCAAACTGGAGAACCGGAGGAAGAAACTTTTTAAGTTGAACCCATGCGGGGCATGGAGAAGCAACCTTTGACAGGTCGGATGATATACGCTACCTCATGGAACGAATGTGGAACTCATTATACGGCAACAGTAGAGAACTCGTGTTGAGCAAAGCACACCGGCCTCGATAATCTAGTCGTCTAGGTTTTGATGAGAGATGTTAGGATCTATAAATCTCGTACTGGTGATCGGGCAAGAAGGCCCATCTAGTGATATAGGAGTATAATGTTTGACTTGTGGAAAATTTAAGGTGGAGTATCAACAACCAAAAACACCCATATGGAAATGAGAACAGACTACCGTGGATTTTGTCACTGGTCTACTTACAACTCGAAACGAAAACTGGAATCACCTGGGTGATTGTTGATTGTCTCGCGGAACCAGCACACTTTATTGCAATCAAGGAAACTGACGAGTCGTCACAGCTTGGGAATGTTCTTTTGAGAGAGGCAGCTTTTAGGCACCGGGTGCCAACTCCTGTTACCTTTGATCTTGAGCTATGCTTGATTTATGACAGGACACACAACACTCTTGGCTCACGTATAGACATGAGCACTACTTATCGCCGTAGGGCAAACGGTCTGAGTAAACGAACTATCTTGACACTCGAAGGCATGCTGCGAGCATGTGTGTGATTGCCTTTGGCTGAGTTCTACCGTAACAGTTACCATTCTAAAATTCAAGCAACTCTGCCTAAGGCATTGCATGGACAGTAACGCTAATCTCCTTGTGGAATTGAGATGGGTGACAACCTAATCGCAGGTCCAGGACTTGTGCTCGAAACTCTTGGGAAGATTGTTTGGATTGGAAATCGCTTGGCGGCAAAGCGAGACCGTCAGGAAAGGTGATAAGCTTAGGAAACACTAGGAGTTCAGTGTAGGCGAACGTGTCATAATTTAAAGTTTCACCATGGGAGGGTGCAGTACGCTATAGAAAACATGGCAAGCTTAGTTTACGATGCGTTGGGACATTCGGATTTCTGGAACGAATCGGTAACATGGCTCACAAACTTGAGTCAACTGACGAATTGGATAACGTTCGCGACGATACTTATGTCTCGAATCTAAGGCAGTGTTTGTCCGATGAAACGCTTGCGATACCCTTATTGGAGCCTAAGGTTAACGACGAGTTGTAGTTGTCAAGGAATTTATCGAAGCATGGACCAGGAAGTCAAGGGTAGTTAGCATAGTCGAATTCCAGTCGTAAGACTTCCTTGGAACTCAAATCATGAACCGAAGTTCTCGTGGGAACGCGATAATCAGATGAAGCTCACGTATCCTAACCTGTTTGAAACTGTCGAATTGAATTCTGATGCAATTGGCGAATTTCGGGACGAAATTCCCTTTCAAGTTGGGGATGATGTGGCACCCGAGGGAATCCACAGTCATCCTAGTCTGTCATTTCACTTTCTTGAGACTACTTGTCAAATTTCGGGACGAAATTTCCTTCAAGTTGGGGATGATGTGACAACCCATACTTTCAAGGTCAGTGTCTCTTAGTCACGTAATCCTGTTTTCTTATTATTTCTCTTTCACGTCCGTTACGATGATAAAAATTGTTAAACACTCGTGACTGTAATACACACAGGAAACCGTTAGAGGCCTTTCTGTCCAGCGGACACGGGGCCGTGCCCAGGCTGTAAACACTCGGACCCTCAACGGCACCCCCCAAAGCAAAGGAGAAGAAACAGAGTCTGAACACGCCCCGTGTCCAGCGAACACGGGGGCGTGCCCAGGAAGCAGCAGAAAAGACAAACCAGTAGAAGCTTCCATTGCCCACCACGGGGCCGTGTCCAGCGGACACGGGGGCGTGGTCAGAGTGCTGCAGGTGCATTTATTGTAACGTGGTCAGAGTGCTGCAGGTGCATTTATTGTAATTGCGAATTACAATTAATGAAGAGAGAGAGTGTCAGACGGGCACGGGGGCGTGTCCAGCGGACACGGGGCCGTGCCCAGGCTTCTGTTCAGCCTATAAATAGGAGTGCTTGGCTTCATTTCAACTCATCCCTTGGCACACCACCTCTCTCACACTTCATCCACCACCCACCACCACCATAACACCATCATCCACCACCATCATCCATTGTCCATCATAGAGTGTGTGAGTCGTCTCGGGATCCAAGATTGATCGTAAGAGTTCTTGACAATCAAGGCCATGTTTGCCTAAGTCTCTTACATCACTTGGTGAAGACAAGTGTTTAGTATAATACTTTTTATTTTTAATCTTTTGCACTTTTTATTTGGTTTTGTATTAATGACTTTAATAACTAGTTACTTATGTTGAAGGTGATCTTTCCTTATCGTTTGTCCGTGGTGTCTTGGCATTATTTTACTGTCTATATAAAATAAAAGATTTTCACCATTCATATCTCCACGGTCTATATGGAGGTATGTTGGCTACCTGGTCGGGGGTTAAGGGAACGGTTTGGTAAGGGTCTTGCCCTTGTTCAGCGTTTAGAGGTCCTGCTTGGGACCTGGGTCAAATATAGTAGGATCTCCTTCAATGCCCATAGGTATTGGATGGCGGGGATCCAAACTCTTTGACCCCCTCATAAGTTAACTACTATTAATACTATAACCCGGCTATTTAGGACTGTATCCCTGCTGACTCAGACTACTTAGCCGAGGGTAACGTCACCGCCAAAAGCGGGGCCTACCACAATTTGCATTAATAACTTAATTCATTATCTTTCAATAATCCGACCCTTTAGGATTGTATCCTTGCTGACTCAAACTACTGGGTTGAGGGTAACGTTGCCTTCAAAAGAGGGGCCTACTACAATAACTAAGATAATCTCTTAAACAAGTGCAAAAGTGCAAAAATAATCAAAGGTTATACTAATACACATGTCGGATCCCAGTGATTCATCTTGTCTATCTGTTTTTATTTTATTTTTATTTTTCAGCATTTAGTTAGTTTTTATTTTTCTTAGTTTAAAACATTTTTCTAACTTTTTGATTTGGTTAGACGTTGAGGATAAACCGGTATTAAAAGCTCTTGTGTCCTTGGACGACCTCGGTATCTTACCAACACTATACTACGTCCACGATGGGTGCACTTGCCCATATGTGTGTTTAGTGTTAGTGAATATCGTGTTTTATAAATTTAAAACTTGGCTAAAAGTGTAAAAAGGGCTTAAATATATATCAAAAATTATAACACACTTCACGCACATCAAGTTTTTGGCGTCGTTGCCGGGGACACAAGGATTTTAAGAAAGCTTAAAATCGACGGCCTAATCAGTTTTTCAAAACCTTTTTAAAACGCGCGCATTTTTTCTGCATTTTAGTTTAGTTTTGCATTTACAGTAGCCTGAACACGGGGCCGTGCTCACTGAACACGCCCCCGTGCTGCATATTTTTAGTTAAATACCTAGATACAGAGTCTGACCACGGGGCCGTGCTCACTGAACACGCCCCCGTGCTCAACGTGACCAGTAAATTTAATTAAAACGCCCAGATACAGACCCTGAACACGGGGCCGTGTTCACCCAACACGGGGCCGTGTCCAGCTTCTGTTTCCGTCTTATTTTTGTTTTCTGGTCCCGAGACTCAGTTGTGGTCTGTTGAGTGATTCTTATGGATCAATACTCAAGAGGTTACAACTACACCTATGATGAGGATGATTATAGGGGTAATTATTGCACTAATTGTCGTAACGCACGCTCGGTTCAATATAATAACTCATATCAACCATCCAATTCATACAACCATTATGAGGAGCCCAGGTACGAGCCATCAACTTCATACACATCCTATGAAGACCAAAGGTATGAACCTACTCCCTCATACTCATATTTTGATGAACCAAGGTATGAGCCTTCATACTCATACTTTGAAGATTCAACATATGAGCCACCACCTTCATACTCTTATTATGAGGAACCATGGCGTGAACAACCCACCTCATATGAGTACTATGAAGAACAAAGTTTCGACCCTTATCCATCATATACTTATAATGAAGAACAATGGTGTGAACCATCTACTTCATATGAGAATTATGAGGAACCAAGGATCGAACAACCGGATTCAAGCTTTGAGGATCCAAATTCTTTTTCTCTCACCGAAGTAACTAATAGGATATTGGAAAAACTTAAAACTATCAAACGTTATATAAAAGAATCTCGCGCAAGGGAAGAGGAATCCCGCGCAAGAGAAGAGCTAAAAAATGATAATAACGTAGAGATAGTTGAAAGTATAAAAATGGAAGAACAAGAAAGTGAAAAACCGACACATAAGTTAAACAACGAAAAAGGTGAGTCCAATAATGTTAAAATTCAAGAAGAGTCTAATTTTGAAGAAATTAATCTCTTGTCACCTACTTTCGAAAATCATTGTTTAATAACCCCTCATGCCAAGTTTTTAAAAGAGTTAAACACTAGTGCTAAAATCAAAGACTTGGTAAGTGTTAAGTTAACTAATGATCAAACCTCGCTAATAAAAGAAGATCCTTTTGAAATTAACATTACACCGGTTCCATGTTTCTTTCAAAATTCATTTATTAGCAATATCACCATCGATAAAGATCTTTGTGTTAACATAATGCCTAACTACATTTTTGAAAAATTAAGTGTTAGTGATTTTACTCCACTTCAAATACCCATTTTTCTATCCAATCGGAAAGTAATGAAATCAATCGGTGTAGTTGAAGATGTTTTGGTTCAAACAAATCAAATGGTAATCCCAACCGACTTCGTCATCCTAGATGACGCCCCCTTAGTCTTGGGAAAACCTTTTGTACAAACTCATAGAGCTTTGAAAAACCAGAAATTCAACAATCTACCTCTTCAATTAGGGGCATTCAAAAGGAGCATAGATCTTGAGCGTTCAATGAAATATCCTTTTGGCAACAATGACCCCCTAATTGAAGATGAAGTTGAACCACCCGATACAACCAACGAAGAGGACCACTTTGTCGAAGAAGAGATAGCCATAGAACAAACCTTTAAGGTTCTTAATCTAGATGAGCCACAAAATAAGGTGTCTTCTAAAGACCCACCCACTGAGCTCAAAGAACTTCCTAAAGGTTTGGAATATGCTTTTCTAGGCAAAGAAGGTAGTTTACCCGTAATTATTTCATCTAAATTAAGTAATATAGAAAAAGAGAAATTAGTTAACCTACTTAAAAAACACAAAAACGCGATCGCTTGGAAGCTTGTAGATATTAAAGGAATAAGCCCTTCCATGTGCACGCACAAAATTTTAATGAACGATGACTACAAAACGGTAATTCAACCACAACGAAGAGTGAACCCCAATGTTCAAGAAGTGGTTAAGAATGAAGTCATCAAACTACTCGACGCCGGACTAATCTACCCTATCTCCGATAGCCCGTGGGTAAGTCCCGTTCAAGTAGTCCCAAAGAAAGGAGGTATGACGGTAATAACTAACGAGAAAAATGAATTAATACCAATGAGAACCGTCACAGGATGGAGAGTTTGTATAGATTATAGGCGATTAAATGAAGCGACAAGGAAAGACCACTTTCCTTTGCCCTTCATTGATCAAATGTTAGAAAGATTATCCGGTCATAAATTTTATTGTTTCTTAGATGGTTTTTCAGGTTACTTTCAAATACCGATAGCACCAGAAGACCAAGAGAAAACAACTTTCACATGTCCCTACGGAACTTTCGCATATCGACGCATGCCATTCGGTCTATGTAATGCGCCTGCAACATTCCAACGTTGTATGGTCGCCATTTTCCATGATATGATCGAAAAGACAATGGAAGTCTTCATGGATGACTTTTCCATCTTTGGAGACTCATATGACCAATGCCTCGATAATCTTGAACGAATGCTATCCCGATGTGAGGAAACTAACCTCGCCCTTAATTAGGAAAAATGCCATTTCATGGTAACAGAGGGAATAGTACTCGGTCACAAAATCTCAAGCGAAGGAATGGAAGTTGATCGAGCAAAAATAGAGACTATTTCTCGATTACCTCCTCCATCCTCCGTGCGAGCAATCAGAAGTTTCCTAGGACATGCCGGATTTTATAGAAGGTTTATCAAAGACTTTTCAAAAATTTCAAGGCCTCTAACAAAATTACTTGAAAAAGATGCACCCTTCATCTTTGACAAGGAATGCAATCAAGCATTTCTAACCCTCAAGGAAATGCTAGTCAATGCACCTATCATGATAGCGCCAGATTGGAAATTTCCTTTCGAAATCATGTGCGATGCAAGTGACTTTGCTGTTGGAGCAGTTTTGGGACAAAGAAAAGAAAAGCATTTCCACCCAATTTATTATGCTAGTAAAACTCTTAATGACGCACAAGAAAATTATACAACTACAGAAAAAGAATTACTAGCAGTGGTATTTGCTTTTGATAAATTTCGTTCTTATCTTGTTCTTTCTAAAACAGTAGTCTATACAGACCATGCAGCCATCAGGTACCTCTTCAAGAAGCAAGACGCAAAACCCCGTTTGATCAGATGGATTCTACTCCTCCAAGAATTCGACATTGAAATCAAGGACAAAAGAGGAGCAGAAAACACTGCTGCAGATCATCTCTCGCGCTTAGAAGACCCAGCTTTGGAAACAACCAGAGACGAGCAAATCAACGAGAAATTTCCCACGGAATCCTTGGAAATGATGGAAAGTAGACAAGAACCACGGTATGCCGACTACGCTAATTTCTTAGTGTAACACCCCGTGTTTTCCAAAAAGTCAAAGTCAAAGTCAAGGGTTGACTGTTATTGGAATTAAAGATTAATAAAGATTAATTTCATTTTAGTTTCATTTTGATTTTCATATTATTTGGAGTAAGTGTTGTATAATCAAACTAATCGACTGATAATCGAACTGTGAATCAACGACCGACTGTGAATGATAGGAAGTAACAATGCAATAAAGCTAGTCAATCAATAATCAAGCTAATCAAATCAATCATCAAACTCAAGTGTGGGGATTTTAGTACTTTTATACGTGTGTGTGTGCCTTATGTGTTACGTGTGCATGTTTATTTTAATGTTAAAGTGTGTGGTGAATCAATCAAATCAATCAAGACTCAAAGGTGAATCAAACTCAATGGAAATCGGACCCGAAATGGTTGTAAGGATGCTCGTATGTTAGATATAGTAGTTGAGACTAAAAGTAATTTGATTAGGAATTCTATCATTCTCAAATCATCGTTCATCGAAGTCGAAATATCAAAAATCGTCGCGAAACACTCTAAACCAGACAAGCCGATCGAACAGGGCAACCTGATCGAACAGGCAAGCCGATCGAACAGGGCAACCTGATCGAACAGGCAAGCCGATCGAACAGGGCAACCTGATCGAACAGGCTAGCCGATCGAACAGGCTGTTCGATCGGGCAGCTGCTCGATCAGGGATGCTGTTCGATCAGCTGACCCTTTCCTCTTTTGGAAGCCTATAAATAGGGATGTCCTTGTCAAACTTTCCACTTTTGGAAAAGCTCTGACCGACCAGCCTCTTCTTCTCACTAAATCTCAGATTTCTCTCAAACCGGTAAGTATTTCGCTCTAATCCTTGTACGTTTTGTTCATTAATCGATCCTTCATCTTTCTATCTTTCAAAACTTGGATTTCAACCATGAAATCACCAAGATCTAGGTGTTCTTGAGTGATGTCATCATGGTGTTCTTGGTGTTCATCAAGAACTTCATGTTCTTGACTTCATTCAACCATGAATAAGCTAGATCTAACCGATTTCCACATCAATAACTTAAAATCTACCAAAGATCTTAACATTTCACGGTGGGAAAGGATTGGAAGATGGGTTTTCATCTATCTTTCAACTCTTTTACACTCAAAAAGGTGAAAACGAGACTCGAACCGATTTATAAACCATCTAAACAAACACATGGTTCAAGATTCGGATTCTACCGAGAGATATACCGATCTCGGGTTAAGCGTTAAACTCAAGTTCCAAACCGCCTCTGGCCGAGCTTGGGTGATTCCTGCTCGAGTCAGTAGACTAAGTAGGGACTTCAGCTTCGTGGTTCAACTCGTAGTCAAAATACCTCTAAAACATCAACAATTAACGGGAATAACCAAGTGTTAAGTGATAGGTTAACCGAATCGAGAAGCTGGCCGAACGGCTAGGCTGTTCGATCGAACAGCCCAACCGAACGACTATGCCAGCCGATCGACTAGGCTAACCGATCGACTAGCACTTAGTCCCACAAACTCATGAAGTGTAGTATTGACGAGGTACTGTTCGATCGACTACGCCACTCGATTGTAATCATTACTGCTCGAATCATGAGATACTATACTTCAAAACACTTAGACTTTTCGAAACATTGGAATGTCACCCGATCGAACATGCCAACCGATCGAGTGACATATTTGAAAACAATGAAGTGCTAGCCGATCGGTTGGGCTAACCGATCGAACAGCTGTTCGATCGGCCAACTTGAAAGGTAGTACAAACCATCATACACAAACACATCCTTCTCATCAAAGGAAGAAACAATCCACTTGAAGGAACCAGCCGATCGAGCCAGCCGGCCGATCGAATGGATGTTCGAACGGACTTTCAAACCAATCGAACAGCCCACTCGATCGAACTGCTGTCCGATCGAATGGCCTACTCGATCCAAGTACATTGTTTACTTTTTCCGCGTTACTCATCGTTGTGTTATCGAACTATTCAGGCTAACCTATTCTCAGTGCTCCTTTCAATCCACAACCAACCACTGTGAGTATACTCGATCCCTTTTTGCTTTCAGCACTTTTGGGTGTTACATACGTAATCTATCAAATCCACAAACAACACAAACTATTTGAACGCTAACCTATTTGCATGTATTACTTGTCTAAATGATTGCTGTTTATTATGTTTACACGTGGAGTGCTATCTACCTGCTCTAGCAACGTAGTACTATAGTTTGGACTCAGCACCCGTTCACACGGGGGTTGCTAAGGACAATTACTTGCATGGATTACGGTGGTAATCATGTATTGCGAACTGTCTCGGACAGTCAACTTGAAGTCATTGGTATCGATGGTCCCATGTTGATAATTTACATGCATCGTTTGCCCTTGTGTACGTGCTTGGTTATGCGTAAACTTTCGAACTTTATATGCTATATCAAACTTGTGTACTCACCTTTACATTATATGTATTGACTTTTATTTTAACGTATGTGACAGGTGTTTAAGCTACTAGCGTGCTAGGGAAGCGAGGCAATAATAAGCTTCTAGGAGCCAGTGACCTTAGGACAGTGTCCATATACCTGCTCCAGGGCCATAATTATCTGTAGATCTTGTACTGGCACCTGTAGTCAGTAAGATCTATAGTTAGCCGTCTAGAAGTCTTAAAACAATACTTTAATTCGGTCTGTAATAATTAAGAATTTGAGTTGTCGGAACAGTTCCCATATTGTTTAGTTGATTTCTATGATAACTTGTTATTATTTGGGACACGGTATGGGACGTGTTATATAACTGAATTGTATGATAGTTGTTGTGGAAACTTCTGAACAATCTGTTTCGCTCAGTGCCGCGCCCCGATGATTCCGCCATCGGTTGGGGTGTGACAGATTGGTATCAGAGCCATAACTATAGGGAATTAGGTTAGACACGATCTAGTCCGGATCGCTGTCTTAGAGACCTAGACTATAGTTAGGAACCAAGAGACCAAGTTTATGTGCTTATTTTATGTTGTTTCCTTCTATTCTATCATTCCATCCGAACTCCGAGCCAAATTTTGTAATTTGGACGGGATTAGGAGTGAAACCCGCGAATTCCTGCCTAAATTACAAATTTTTGCCAATTACTTTGTGCTAATTTCTATCAACAAACGGGGGAGAATTATACCAAATTAGGGCTGAAACCCGTAATTTGATGAAAACTTTCCTCTAAATTTTCTTAAAACAAGGAAGAAATTGCTGAGCTAGGGGTGAAACCCTAACCTTGGCAGTCATTCCAACTTTATTTTAATCTCGCCAAGGCAATTGACGGACTCCAACGACCTGAACTCACGAGTATGGCCTAGAATGCACATGCATAATGCCCAAGAATCGAGGCAGAAACATGTCCCCTAGAGTCGAAAGTGACGACAAGTCAACTGTGGATAGTTAAATTGCCATGGTTAGTCAAAGTCTAGTAGCCACAGACAATCCATTTTCCGATTTTGAGTGTTGCTTCGTTGATTTTATATGATTTACCTGTTTATGTGTTTTAAAGATTCGTTGATTACTCCATTTGTTATCAATCTGCGTGACCTTTGTCGTTATCCTACTGCGAATCGATTCCCTGTGGATGTGATCTAGACGAAACCAAAATGCCATACTATGCTACTCGAGGTGTTGTATGTGACCACTATATTCAAAACTTAGAGGCGGTTAGGAAACTAAGTGTGCTACTATGTACTGTTAGGAGGAATTACGTGACATTAATTGCCTCTGTGATAAAATTTCGTACGTGTTTAGGGAATTAAGTGCTCTATTTGCTTAATTGCTTATGTGCCCTAATTGCTTCTGTGCTTATGTGCCTCTATGATTATGTGCTTATGTGATTATATGTGTTACGTGACGTGAGATGCGACGTGATTCTAAGCTTTAGTAAACTAAGACGTGCGAGATTCGAATTCGTTGTGTTGAGCCCTATGGCGATGTCTATTGCAGACCATGTCGTCATCATCGAGAATTCGCCAAAACCTTTCCCGTCAGGAAAAGAGAGACCGACGTCTCGCCAAGCTCATCTCGAGGTCTGTAGCAAAAGCTGTCAGTGAGGTGTACGAAAACACCAGCAAGTCGTCGGAAGAATCCCGAACCCTCACTGAACCCAGCAAAGCTCCGTTCAGTTTCAAGCAATTTAAGGCGTGTGGACCGAAGGAGTTCACCGGTGAAGAGGGCCCTACAGGCTTATTTCACTGGTTTGACTCTGTGGAAGTTACCCTTCGTCAAAGCGGATGCCCGGATCATCTTCGAACTCTCAATGCTACCGGTGTCTTCCAGTCGCGGGCATTGGACTGGTGGACAGCCGAAAGGAATAAGCGCGGGAACGACGCTGCCTACGAGCTGACGTGGGAGGAGCTGAAGGCTATCATGCTGGACGAGTTCTGTCCTCCCCACGAACGCCAAAAGTTGGAGGATGAGTTCTGGACCATCAAGCAGAAGGAGGGCGACAACGCTGGTCTCACCGCCCGTTTCAAACAACTGAGCATTATCTGTCCAGACCAGGTCAAGACTCCCGAGATGACCATCAAGAAATACATCCGTGCTCTTCCGGATTGTGTTGCAGATTATGTGTTCGCCGCCAAACCCGCATCAATCGAGGAAACCTACCTACTCGCTGCCGAGATTAACGACAAGCGAGTTAAGGCTGGTGTCTGGGATAAGCCATCCAAGTCGTTGCATCAAGTTACTGCCGCATCAACCGACAACCCTACTGCTCAAGCCTCCAAGTCCTCGAGAAGAAGAAAGAAGAACAAGAATTGCGCCGCCGCAACCAATGCTGCTCCTCTTCAGTCAGTACCGCCACAACAGCAACAACCACAGCGCACTGCGCCAGTGATCAATGCGCCGCCGGCTAAGCGTGCGTACACCGGCCCCCACCCACTCTGTGCTACATGTTCTTATCATCACCCGGTGGGTGTGGCCTGCCGTTTCTGTGTCCACTGCAACGTTTACGGGCATTTCACTGCGAATTGCCGCTATGGTCCTCGTCAAACGCAAGCTCAAGCCGCTGTTAACCAAGCCCTGCTACCTGCTCCTCAAGCTCCTCAAGCTGCACAGGCCCCGGCAAACAATGTTCGGACCTGCTTTGCATGTGGTGACCCTAACCACTTCGCAAACCGGTGCCCGAACAGAGTGGTGAAACAAGAAGCTCAACAACCGCAGCAACAACAACAGCAGCCTCAACAACAAGCCGCTCACGCCAGAACTTTCAACATCAACGCACGCCAGGCTCAAGCTGATAACAACGTGGTCAATGGTACGTTCCTTGTGAATGGTATTTATGCATCATGTTTGTTTGATACTGGAGCCGATAACTGCTTTGTGTCATTTGAATTTGAGAAGCTTCTTAGACGTAAGCGCTCTTATCTTTCGTCACCCTTCGAAGTAGAAGTCGCTACCGGAAGAACCATTGCTGTTGATTCTGTGCTCCGTGATTGTACTCTCGAGCTCAACAATCATATATTTCCGATTAATCTCATTCCAATGCAGCTCGGAAGTTTCGATGTCATAGTAGGCATGGACTTTCTTCGTGAAAATCGTGCTGAAGTTGTGTGTTCTGATAAGATGATTCGTTTTGTGCTAGCTAGTGGTGATATTCTATGTGTTTATGGTGAAACTACTGCAAAAGATCTCAAGCTCATGTCCTGTCTCCAAGCTCGCAAATATCTCCGCAAGGAATATCGAGCCTTCTTGGCCAACATTGTTGTAGCAGAGACGGACAAGAAAAGGAAAGTTGAAGTCAAGGATGTTCCTGTTGTCCGAGAATTTCCTCAGGTGTTCCCTGATGATCTTCCTGGATTACCTCCAAGTCGTGATATCGACTTTCGAATCGACCTTATTCCAGGAGCCAACCCAGTGGCCAAAGCTCCGTATCGACTCGCTCCATCTGAGATGCGAGAACTCTCAAACCAACTCCAAGAGTTACTTGAAAAAGGCTTCATTCGCCCGAGCACTTCTCCATGGGGCGCACCAGTCCTTTTCGTCAAAAAGAAGGACGGGTCGTTCCGAATGTGCATCGATTACCGGGAATTGAACAAGCTGACCATCAAGAACCGATACCCCTTACCAAGAATCGATGATCTGTTTGACCAATTACAAGGTGCTCAGTGTTTCTCCAAGATTGATCTACGTTCAGGCTACCATCAGTTGCGGATTCAAGAGGAAGACATACCCAAAACCGCTTTTCGAACCCGATACGGCCACTACGAATTTGTTGTCATGCCTTTTGGTTTGACCAACGCACCCGCGGTCTTTATGGATCTGATGAATCGCGTGTGTAAACCGTTCTTAGACCGTTTTGTCATTGTATTTATCGACGATGTCCTGATCTATTCTAGATCGAGGGCCGAACATGCGCAGCATTTGCGATTGGTTCTCGAGTTGCTTCAGGGAAACCAACTCTACGCCAAATTCTCCAAGTGTGAGTTCTGGTTGGAGGAGGTTCAATTTCTGGGTCACATTGTGAATAGTCGGGGTATACACGTTGATCCTGCAAAGATTGAGGCAGTTAAGGGATGGGTTACGCCAAAGAATCCGTCAGAAGTTCGCTCTTTTCTCGGATTAGCCGGTTACTACCGGCGATTCATCGAAGGATACTCCAAGATTGTTGTACCGCTTACCTCCCTTACCCATAAAGACAAGCCTTTTGTGTGGGGAACCGCGCAGGAGACTGCCTTCCAAACCCTCAAACATATGCTGTGCCATGCACCAGTTCTTACACTGCCGGACGGAAGCGATGACTTCGTTGTCTATTGTGATGCTTCAAACCTTGGACTTGGTTGTGTTCTCATGCAACGAGACAAGGTTATAGCTTACGCATCTCGACAGCTCAAAATCCACGAGAAGAACTATACAACCCATGACCTCGAGCTAGGCGCAGTTGTCTTTGCCTTAAAGATTTGGCGACACTACCTGTATGGTACAAAGTGTACGATCTTCACCGATCACAAGAGCCTACAACATATCTTTAACCAGAGAGAACTCAATATGCGTCAACGCCGATGGGTAGAACTCCTCAACGATTACGACTGTGAGATCCGTTATCACCCAGGCAAGGCGAATGTAGTTGCAGACGCCCTCAGCAGAAAGAATTACGTGATAGGTGTTCGAAACATCCAGGCTCAGTATAACCTCGAAGCTCTCATCCGCGAAGCACAACACGCTTGCTTTAACGAGCGTACGTTGAAGAAAGAACGAATCTATCACGATGGAACTCAACTCGTGAGCAAAGCCAATGGGATATTCTATTATCTGGACCGAATCTGGGTTCCGAGGAGGACAGATTTGCGAAAGATCATCATGAACGAAGCCCACAAATCCCGATATTCCATTCATCCCGGTGCGGACAAAATGTACCAGGACCTTCGCTACAAGTACTGGTGGCCTGGGATGAAAAGGGATATTGCTCTATATGTTGGTAGCTGTTTAACTTGTGCAAGAGTCAAGGCTGAACACCAAAGACCTTCAGGCTTACTCGAACAACCGCCGATACCCGTATGGAAGTGGGAAAGCATAGCTATGGATTTCATAACTAAGCTTCCGACCACGCCATCAGGTCACGACAGTATTTGGGTTATAGTCGACCGTCTAACCAAATCAGCCCACTTTCTGCCAATACGAGAAGACTATAAGGTGGCCAAGCTAGCCCAAATCTACACCGACGAGATCATTAAGAATCATGGTACGCCTCGAGACATCATTTCTGATCGCGATGCTCGGTTTACATCGAGATTGTGGGAAACCTTTCAAGCAGCTCTTGGTACGACGCTGAATTTGAGTACCGCATTCCACCCGCAAACCGACGGGCAGACTGAAAGAACGATTCGTACTATTGAAGACATGCTCCGTGCGTGTGTTATCGATTTTGGTGGTAGTTGGAGCAAACACCTACCGTTAGTCGAATTTTCGTATAATAATAGCTATCACTCCAGCATCGAAATGGCACCTTTCGAAGCCTTGTATGGTAGGAGATGTCGCTCGCCTATTGTATGGCACGAGGTCGGTCATTCACAATTGACTGGGCCCGAGATTCTGCAAGAAACGACTGACAAGATCCACCAGATAAGGGAAAATTTGGTAAAGGCCCGGGACAGACAAAAGATGTACGCCGATAAACGACGCAAGCCCCGCGAATTTGCAGTTGGCGACTACGTGCTCCTAAAGGTATCACCTTGGAAGGGAGTAGTCCGATTCGGCAAAAGAGGGAAACTTGCGCCTCGATTTGTTGGACCTTTTAAGATTCTGGAAAGAATCGGTAAAGTTGCCTACAAACTCGAATTACCGGAGGAACTCAGCAATGTCCACCCGACTTTCCATATTTCAAACCTTCGGAAATGCGTAGCCGACCACGACGCAATAATCCCACTCGACGATCTTCAGGTCAATGAGACGCTACACTTCGTGGAAAAGCCTGTCGAAATCATGGACCGACAGACCAAGCAACTCAGACGCTCTCGCATTCCTATTGTAAAAGTACGATGGGAAGGCAAACGAGGCGCGGAGTTCACTTGGGAACTCGAAAGTGACATGAAGGCCAAGTACCCGCAGTTGTTCAGATAGATCTGAAGCATCAAATCGGTAAAATCACACGGTGATGTACGGTTCTCGGCCTAATTTCGGGACGAAATTCCCTAAAGGAGGGGAGACTGTAACACCCCGTGTTTTCCAAAAAGTCAAAGTCAAAGTCAAGGGTTGACTGTTATTGGAATTAAAGATTAATAAAGATTAATTTCATTTTAGTTTCATTTTGATTTTCATATTATTTGGAGTAAGTGTTGTATAATCAAACTAATCGACCGATAATCGAACTGTGAATCAACGACCGACTGTGAATGATAGGAAGTAACAATGCAATAAAGCTAGTCAATCAATAATCAAGCTAATCAAATCAATCATCAAACTCAAGTGTGGGGATTTTAGTACTTTTATACGTGTGTGTGTGCCTTATGTGTTACGTGTGCATGTTTATTTTAATGTTAAAGTGTGTGGTGAATCAATCAAATCAATCAAGACTCAAAGGTGAATCAAACTCAATGGAAATCGGACCCGAAATGGTTGTAAGGATGCTCGTATGTTAGATATAGTAGTTGAGACTAAAAGTAATTTGATTAGGAATTCTATCATTCTCAAATCATCGTTCATCGAAGTCGAAATATCAAAAATCGTCGCGAAACACTCTAAACCAGACAAGCCGATCGAACAGGGCAACCTGATCGAACAGGCAAGCCGATCGAACAGGGCAACCTGATCGAACAGGCAAGCCGATCGAACAGGGCAACCTGATCGAACAGGCTAGCCGATCGAACAGGCTGTTCGATCGGGCAGCTGCTCGATCAGGGATGCTGTTCGATCAGCTGACCCTTTCCTCTTTTGGAAGCCTATAAATAGGGCTGTCCTTGTCAAACTTTCCACTTTTGGAAAAGCTCTGACCGACCAGCCTCTTCTTCTCACTAAATCTCAGATTTCTCTCAAACCGGTAAGTATTTCGCTCTAATCCTTGTACGTTTTGTTCATTAATCGATCCTTCATCTTTCTATCTTTCAAAACTTGGATTTCAACCATGAAATCACCAAGATCTAGGTGTTCTTGAGTGATGTCATCATGGTGTTCTTGGTGTTCATCAAGAACTTCATGTTCTTGACTTCATTCAACCATGAATAAGCTAGATCTAACCGATTTCCACATCAATAACTTAAAATCTACCAAAGATCTTAACATTTCACGGTGGGAAAGGATTGGAAGATGGGTTTTCATCTATCTTTCAACTCTTTTACACTCAAAAAGGTGAAAACGAGACTCGAACCGATTTATAAACCATCTAAACAAACACATGGTTCAAGATTCGGATTCTACCGAGAGATATACCGATCTCGGGTTAAGCGTTAAACTCAAGTTCCAAACCGCCTCTGGCCGAGCTTGGGTGATTCCTGCTCGAGTCAGTAGACTAAGTAGGGACTTCAGCTTCGTGGTTCAACTCGTAGTCAAAATACCTCTAAAACATCAACAATTAACGGGAATAACCAAGTGTTAAGTGATAGGTTAACCGAATCGAGAAGCTGGCCGAACGGCTAGGCTGTTCGATCGAACAGCCCAACCGAACGACTATGCCAGCCGATCGACTAGGCTAACCGATCGACTAGCACTTAGTCCCACAAACTCATGAAGTGTAGTATTGACGAGGTACTGTTCGATCGACTACGCCACTCGATTGTAATCATTACTGCTCGAATCATGAGATACTATACTTCAAAACACTTAGACTTTTCGAAACATTGGAATGTCACCCGATCGAACATGCCAACCGATCGAGTGACATATTTGAAAACAATGAAGTGCTAGCCGATCGGTTGGGCTAACCGATCGAACAGCTGTTCGATCGGCCAACTTGAAAGGTAGTACAAACCATCATACACAAACACATCCTTCTCATCAAAGGAAGAAACAATCCACTTGAAGGAACCAGCCGATCGAGCCAGCCGGCCGATCGAATGGATGTTCGAACGGACTTTCAAACCAATCGAACAGCCCACTCGATCGAACTGCTGTCCGATCGAATGGCCTACTCGATCCAAGTACATTGTTTACTTTTTCCGCGTTACTCATCGTTGTGTTATCGAACTATTCAGGCTAACCTATTCTCAGTGCTCCTTTCAATCCACAACCAACCACTGTGAGTATACTCGATCCCTTTTTGCTTTCAGCACTTTTGGGTGTTACATACGTAATCTATCAAATCCACAAACAACACAAACTATTTGAACGCTAACCTATTTGCATGTATTACTTGTCTAAATGATTGCTGTTTATTATGTTTACACGTGGAGTGCTATCTACCTGCTCTAGCAACGTAGTACTATAGTTTGGACTCAGCACCCGTTCACACGGGGGTTGCTAAGGACAATTACTTGCATGGATTACGGTGGTAATCATGTATTGCGAACTGTCTCGGACAGTCAACTTGAAGTCATTGGTATCGATGGTCCCATGTTGATAATTTACATGCATCGTTTGCCCTTGTGTACGTGCTTGGTTATGCGTAAACTTTCGAACTTTATATGCTATATCAAACTTGTGTACTCACCTTTACATTATATGTATTGACTTTTATTTTAACGTATGTGACAGGTGTTTAAGCTACTAGCGTGCTAGGGAAGCGAGGCAATAATAAGCTTCTAGGAGCCAGTGACCTTAGGACAGTGTCCATATACCTGCTCCAGGGCCATAATTATCTGTAGATCTTGTACTGGCACCTGTAGTCAGTAAGATCTATAGTTAGCCGTCTAGAAGTCTTAAAACAATACTTTAATTCGGTCTGTAATAATTAAGAATTTGAGTTGTCGGAACAGTTCCCATATTGTTTAGTTGATTTCTATGATAACTTGTTATTATTTGGGACACGGTATGGGACGTGTTATATAACTGAATTGTATGATAGTTGTTGTGGAAACTTCTGAACAATCTGTTTCGCTCAGTGCCGCGCCCCGATGATTCCGCCATCGGTTGGGGTGTGACACTTAGCTAGCGGTATAGTCACCAAAGGATGGCCACATCATCAAAGAAAGAAATTCTTTGCTGATGTAAAGCATTACTTTTGGGAAGACCCCTATCTTTTCAAAATGTGTGCCGACCAGCTCGTCCGAAGGTGTGTCCATGGTAATGAGGCACGAAGAATTCTCCGTCATTGTCATGAAGGTCCATACGGAGGACATCATGGTGCCACAAGTACCGCACGAAAGGTATTTGATTCAGGATTTTACTGGCCGACCATTTACCAGGATGCACAAAACCTTGTGAAGACATGTGATGCCTGCCAGAGATCAGGTAATATTTCTTCCAAAAACGAAATGCCTCAAAATGGCATTCTCGTCTGTGAAATCTTTGATGTGTGGGGACTCGATTTCATGGGACCTTTCCCACCTTCAAAGGGAAACAAATATATACTTGTGGCAGTCGATTACTTGTCTAAATGGGCGGAGGCCGAGGCTCTTCCAACAAATGATGGAAGAGTAGTGGTAAAATTTCTAAAAAAACTGTTTTCTCGCTTCGGGACACCAAAGGCTTTAATAAGTGATAGAGGTACCCATTTTTGCAATCATCAACTCGAAAAAATATTAACAAGGTATGGGGTCTATCACCGGGTCTCAACAGCATATCACCCTCAAACAAATGGGCAAGCCGAAGTGACTAATCGAGGTTTAAAACGAATACTTGAAAAAACCGTAGGAATAAATAAAAAAGAATGGGCTGACAAATTAGACGACGCTTTATGGGCTTTTCGAACTGCTTATAAAACCACTATAGGCACAACCCCATATAAACTCGTCTATGGAAAAAGTTGTCACTTGCCAGTAGAAATAGCTCACAAAGCCTACTGGGCAATAAAAAACGTAAACTTAGATTTAGAAAATGCAGGTAAAAATCGATTTTGTCAAATAAATGAATTAGACGAGCTAAGGAATTATGCATATTCTAACTCCGAAATTTATAAAGAAAGAATGAAAAATTTACATGATAAATATATTAAATCTAATTAATTTCGGGTTGGAGATCAAGTTCTATTGTTTAATTCACGACTTCGGTTATTTCCTGGTAAGCTAAAATCTAGGTGGTCAGGACCTTTTTCTGTCACCCATGTTTTTCCACACGGTGCAGTAGAGATTAAAACTCGAAATGGGACACCATTTAAAGTCAATGGCCAACGGCTGAAACTCTACCGAGAATCCATTGAGGATGAGGAAGAGGAGATCTCACTTCAAACGGTTAACGAATAAACTCATACCCGACATGTTTCAGGTAAGTGTACGTTTAAAAGCCGGTAAATCTTCTAACCATTTTTTCGGAAATAAGGGGCATGCACACGAGCACATATAAAAAAAAATTTTCAAAAACTTTGCCCGGCACGGGGCCGTGTCCGCTGGACACGGGGCCGTGTAGAGGCGACTGTCGGGATAAAACCCTCTTTTCCTATCAGTTACACCATTCCACACGCCCCGTTTAGCCGAAAACTCTCTGGTTTGAGGCGATTTTCTGCTGTTTTTCAACGTCACCACCGAATCTAACAACGTCAAGGTATGATTCTATCCTCCTTAGTAGTTAGATTAGTTACTTGCATGTAGTTAAAACATCAAAAATTTGGGAAAAATCTAGGGTTTTTCATGTTCATCCGGATCGAACTCAAAATTTTTGATGAAATTTGTTAGTAGTAGTTTAGAGTAGAGTAATAGAAAGTAAATAGACAAGTATTGTTGACAGATTCGTTCGATTTCCAACTAAAACCCCAAACCCTTGTTCTTGAACCGAAAAACACAAAATTGAAAGGGTAAACGGTTTGTTTTGGGAAAAATGACACTTAGGGTTTCATTTTCGGGGGAAACCGCTACTATTGGGCTAAAAATTTTCAGGTTTTCGAAACCGGGACGAAAAATGGAATTTTCGGGTTACAGACGCTGGACACGGGGCCGTGTCCGCTGAACACGGGGCCGTGTCCAGCGCACTGTTTGCAGTTTCACTCTGATTTTCCTTGTTTCGTACTAACTTTTTATGTATTCTTTTCAGATGTCGAAATTCACAAGGTTTAACGCAAATGAACTGGACGCTAGGGCACGATACGAGGTTCTACAAACAAGACCGGAAGAGTACCCAAGGCGGGCGTGTACTGATTTGCTAACATGGTGAATCAACTTGACCGCTTCAACAACATTGTGAGGGGTCCACTGCATGTCGCATTGACCACCCGACTACGGTCGGTACATCAATGCACGATGGAGTTCTACAGCACCTTCATTTTCAACTCGAGGCGCGAACCGTTTGACCATGAGGCGGTCGAATTTCGATGTGGAGGAACCACGTTTAGAACCTCCATGGCACAGTTTGGAGCCATCATTGGGCTATATAGTGAAGAGGAAGCGGGGAATGAAGAGAATACTGGGGGATTACGAGACTTGGATGCAACTGAACGCCAAGCCGCATGGGCTCAAATAGGTGAAGGAATCTACAACCCGAGCAGCACCAAAAGCACCAAACTGAAGGACCCGCTATACCGATACATTCACAGGCTCCTCTCCTACTCGCTGAACCAACGCCACGACAGTAGTGGCGTTGTTGGGTTGAAAGATTTGGTTGTCCTTCACTGCATCCACAACCAGAAGCCTCTCGATGTTCCGTACCTCCTACTGCGAAACATGCACCTAAACCGCCTTGCTCATGCTCCTACACCAATCTTCTTCGGAGGATGGGTGTACCGTCTTTTCAAGCACTTCACGAATATCCCAAGGTCCTTCGAAAGGAGTCCATGGTCGGTACGGGTCGATTATCACATTTGCCGATCCATGAACTTGCTTTATGAAGCGGAGGACGGGACGGTGAGCTTTCAGAGGACGCAAGGCTATGCATGGAACCCGCAAGAGGCTCTAGTTCTTCATGCACCACATCCCCATTTTCAGTACCCACCCCAAGGCGATCCGGGCCAATCCTCCTCTCAAGGAGGTGGTTTTCCTAACTTTCAAAGTTTACATGATCTTTTGCAGGAAAACCTCATGTGCACAAGGAACACCTACAATCTCGCCAACAACACACACCACCGGGTTGGAGCTATCGAACGCAACATTAACGATATACAAGATGATATCGGTAGCATCCGGGAGTACATGGCGAGGCACGGGGGTGGAGATGATGGTAGTGATGAAGACATGGAGTAGGAGGCTTGAAGGAACAAGGGGCTAGTTGGTGATGAGCCCACAGGTTTAAGTGCCCTTCTATCTATCAAACAATTCATGGCCTGCGTGCCATTTGTCGAACAATTTACTTTCTCTAACTACTTTTTATCTTTGTTTTATTTTTACTTTATGTTTGGATGATGCTTGACGATGGTAATTTAGGATGGTTTGTGCTTGTTTGGTTGGTATTTAGTGTTTAAACAGGTGCAATGCGAGGGTTAGAGTGCTAAACATTAGCACTTGCAGCCCTATGATGGAGAAACCGGGAGACAAAACCTATTTTTCAGGCTAACAGACTGTCCACACGGGGACGTGTCCAGCCGACACGCCCCCGTGTTCATCTCCCAGATCTGCTGTTTGGCTACTGACCTGCAATTTTTTGCCAGACACGAGGCCGTGTCCAGCCGACACGCCCCCGTGTTCACCTTCTGTAAGTTTTCGTTATTGGCAGTTCACCACGGGGCCGTGTCCAATGGACACGGGGCCGTGTCCAGACTGCCAGTGACATAAACCTTTGTTTTTAAACCCACTTTTACACATTCTAATCAACCAAAAACTTTATTTTTGGACACATTGAGGACAATGTGTAATTTAAGTGTGGGGGGGATGCTAAAACCTTGAAATTTTGCAAAATCCTAAACACAAGCCTTACACAAAACTCTATTGGAACCGCTAAACACCCCAAATTTTTTCAAAAACTTTTTCATTTTTTTTATTTACTTGTCTTAGTTTAAGTTGGGAATAACAAGTTCTAAAAAGGTTATATTTTTACAAGTTTACAACCGATAGCGTCATGATAAAAAGAACCAACACAAGAAAATTATGAAACGGCATGACAAGCTTAGTTAAAAATTCGATTATATATACTTGGTCACATTAAAAACCCATTCCCACAAAAGTGAGTTTTGAGCCTTTATTGAGCATAAAAATACACATATTTAGATTAAATGCTCATTTTTCGTTTCTTGTGTGAATAGTCGCTCGGTTCTTACAAATCTAGAACTTGCCACGACGATACATTCCCGGTCCTTACCAACTTAAACCCAAGTAAGTAAATGATGGAGGCATTAGGACTAACCATTTTTCTTTCAAAACCATTATTTTTCATTTTTTTTACCTACCCAAAATCCCCCTAGATAGCCCCTTTGAGCCTAAACCTTTCATTTCATTACCCCAAAACCCTTTTTACCCACCAAAAACCTTTTTATTTTTTTTTCACCATTTATTTTAGTAACAAGCTCGTTTTTTTCGTAAACTCACCTTTTTATGTGACGGTGAAAAAAAAATAAATAAATAAATGATGATGAAGTCAAAAACAAACAAAAGCTATAAAAGCTTGTTTGGAGAAATACTTCAAAATAAAAAAAAAGTCACTAAAAACAAGGTACTTCACGAAAACCGACGCTTGGTACGATTTTCGCCCTTTTTACTAACCACTAACCAACCACCCACCTTTAACCCAAGCCTAACCCTTCACCCCAAAAGTCCTCTTGATATTTACAAAGGTAAAAAGTTAAAAAGGAGGAGGATTGATTGCTTGGCAAGCCTATGGAAGGCGTAAGTTCCATGCCGCTCTCGAGTGATTCACTAAAAATATACACCTTCGGCCGAGTGTTGAGTGATCTCCCGTGAGGTATGTGAACTTGTATATAAATGGAATTTTAATAAGGCATGCTATGCCCAAATAAGTAATTCATCTTATGAAAAGTTCAAAATAAACCATAACGAATAGGATTGTAAATAAATAAAAATAAAACTTATAAAGACCTTGGATTCCCAACACTCTAGGACAAGCTAAAAACTTCTCTTCTACCTATTCCATTTGGGAGTGTAAGCCACATTTAAAGAGTTTTGCTTGAGGACAAGCAAAAGTTCAAGTGTGGGGGTATTTGATGTGTGTAAAATGCAACATATAAATCACATCAATTAAGGCATAAAACTAACCCTTTTTAAGTGCTAATGTTGGAAAAAGAGTGTTTTTGTCTTCCTTTTGTATTTTCAGGATGAAATGAGCTCAAAATCACAAAAGAAGCAAAAAGACAACTAATTCTACCATAAATACAAGAAAAGGAACAAAAGTAGACTGCCCGGACCCTCAACGGCACCCCCCAAAGCAAAGGAGAAGAAACAGAGTCTGAACACGCCCCGTGTCCAGCGAATACGGGGGCGTGCCCAGGAAGCAGCAGAAAAGACAAACCAGTAGAAGCTTCCATTGCCCACCACGGGGCCGTGTCCAGCGGACACGGGGGCGTGGTCAGAGTGCTGCAGGTGCATTTATTGTAATTGCGAATTACAATTAATGAAGAGAGAGAGTGTCAGACGGGCACGGGGGCGTGTCCAGCGGATACGGGGCCGTGCCCAGGCTTCTGTTCAGCCTATAAATAGGAGTGCTTGGCTTCATTTCAACTCATCCCTTGGCACACCACCTCTCTCACACTTCATCCACCACCCACCACCACCATAACACCATCATCCACCACCATCATCCATTGTCCATCATAGAGTGTGTGAGTCGTCTCGGGATCCAAGATTGATCGTAAGAGTTCTTGACAATCAAGGCCATGTTTGCCTAAGTCTCTTACATCACTTGGTGAAGACAAGTGTTTAGTATAATACTTTTTATTTTTAATCTTTTGCACTTTTTATTTGGTTTTGTATTAATGACTTTAATAACTAGTTACTTATGTTGAAGGTGATCTTTCCTTATCGTTTGTCCGTGGTGTCTTGGCATTATTTTACTGTCTATATAAAATAAAAGATTTTCACCATTCATATCTCCACGGTCTATATGGAGGTATGTTGGCTACCTGGTCGGGGGTTAAGGGAACGGTTTGGTAAGGGTCTTGCCCTTGTTCAGCGTTTAGAGGTCCTGCTTGGGACCTGGGTCAAATTTAGTAGGATCTCCTTCAATGCCCATAGGTATTGGATGGCGGGGATCCAAACTCTTTGACCCCCTCATAAGTTAACTACTATTAATACTATAACCCGGCTATTTAGGACTGTATCCCTGCTGACTCAGACTACTTAGCCGAGGGTAACGTCACCGCCAAAAGCGGGGCCTACCACAATTTGCATTAATAACTTAATTCATTATCTTTCAATAATCCGACCCTTTAGGATTGTATCCTTGCTGACTCAAACTACTGGGTTGAGGGTAACGTCGCCTTCAAAAGAGGGGCCTACTACAATAACTAAGATAATCTCTTAAACAAGTGCAAAAGTGCAAAAATAATCAAAGGTTATACTAATACACATGTCGGATCCAAGTGATTCATCTTGTCTATCTGTTTTTATTTTATTTTTATTTTTCAGCATTTAGTTAGTTTTTATTTTTCTTAGTTTAAAACATTTTTCTAACTTTTTGATTTGGTTAGACGTTGAGAATAAACCGGTATTAAAAGCTCTTGTGTCCTTGGACGACCTCGGTATCTTACCAACACTATACTACGTCCACGATGGGTGCACTTGCACATATGTGTGTTTAGTGTTAGTGAATATCGTGTTTTATAAATTTAAAACTTGGCTAAAAGTGTAAAAAGGGCTTAAATATATATCAAAAATTATAACACACTTCACGCACATCAATTGGTAACCACGATAGGGTTTGGTTGACCAACTGGGAACGGGTAATGTAACGTAACATACCGAGCAAATCTAAGGTGAGTTCACTACTCTTTTTCCAAGCATGCATCCCGGGAGGGATATCGGGTAACGTTCTAGGGAGGAATGCTAGTTATTGGGATGTTTGTTATTATTACTCAGTTTCTATCACATAAGACCCCTTACATCTACCGACAGTTGCCGAGGAGGCAACGAGGTTATTAGTTGATAGCGCTATTAGGTTTGGCACCCTCACACCGTACCAGGGTGGTCGGGCGTGAACTAATTTCCTTAAAGCATGACCAATGTTTTGATAGAGACATTGGGGTTGGGCAAACACATCTTGTAGCCATTTCGGTAACCGAGTTAATAACAACATCAAATCAGATTGATAATTGGTTTTATACATGTATCTGGTAAACCAAACTCGGTAACAAAACTTTGAACTCACCAGCGTCGTCTGACACACTTGTCTGCATGCTTGCCGGTTGTAGGTTTATATCATTGGGACTTGCTGTCTGGGATGCTGGAGTGGTCATGGGTCGTGATATATGGAACCTCAAAACAAGCTTAATGGTTTATGTACACATGGTTTACGAAACACTTAACAAATGAGATATGCTTCCGCTGTATACAATGAATGACATGTAACGTTTGTAACACTTTATATTAATGAATGAAAGTTTTATTTAAATATATTTATGAGTTCAATGTGATTGGTGGCTTAGATCCTGGTACGTCACACGCCTCGCGGGGGTTTCTGCATGTGGTATTTTGGGGGTGTGACAGTTTGGTATCAGAGCCACTGGTTATAGTGAACTTGGTTTTAAAAACGTTTTTATAAAACCAGACTATAACCGAACACTTCTGAAAATGTGAATATGACCATGACACTCGGCTCCAGATTGCAAGGTTCGTCTCTCGTATGCTCATTGTACTGCATAACTAATGAACACTTACATATGATATTGCATGTGATTGCACGTTTAGCACAACAGTATGAATTCATGAATTACTTGCATGTGTTATGTGACTGATAGGGTGGTATTTCCCTAAACATTCATGACCTACGTTTTGTGATGCCCTTTGTTTGCTACTCGAGTTTGAGGAACCATTTGACATGAGTTAGGAGGAGCTGAGATGAGCATGTGAATCGCAATATTATTGTGGGTGCACACATAATAATAATAATGTGGGGTGCATGCGAGTCCCAGTGATGCTTAACAAGTGGAAAAGGGGTTCCATTCCGTTATTTGATCAATGTGAAACATAACAGTTTATAGGAGTCATAGCAGTAATTGTCTCCTCCACGAACACGATCTTCTTCAATCGTCACTGAATCCTTACGAACCTCGATGCTATCGAATATTACCTGAACACACATCTGAACGCCTATCGAACTGTGTAGAATGTTAGGTGCTTGTACGAACGTCTCTGTGATGGATGTCGCAGCGTCGAATGATTGGTTTATACCTTTCTCACCCTTCTACGTTGGCTGGAACTTAACGTAATGATGTCTTAGACCCGGAAGTGTGATCACTTCTGCAACGCTCTGGGAATATACCGTGTATTACTTAGTCAACTGGCAAGAACGATGGAGAAAAGGATGAGCGCAGTACCTTACCAACCTTAGTATTTGGACGACCCTGATTACCAGCAACGAACATCAGCAATTGACGCCAATCGAGTCTTTAACCCTGGTAAACGACTTATGGGAGTCGACTCTTACGAATCAATCGGGGCACAAGTGGTGACAACTTATTATAGTGTGGATTGTGTGACTGTCAGCATAGTGATTAGCGCTTTAGGGCGTGGCATAGAATGTGGAAAGATGGACTTGGTTGGTGAAAGATTGTAGGGATTCTATTTGAAGCAACGACATTAGAGGCAACAGTCATGGCAATACCAAGGTACTTGTAATAGTAGCCTACAGTATGGAAGTGAAGGTGCCTATGACATGGATTGGCCATTGATATTTCAAGACGACAACAACCAAGGGAACGATGACAGTATTGGGAATCCACGTGATCGTAACAGCAAACACCGGCAGTGTTGCTCGCGGAAGGACATTTAGGATTGACATGGGTGACGGCAGGATAATAGTAACACGGTAGCTTTAATGGGTAGCAAATCGCTTCGTATCGGATCCATTTAACCCTGAAGCTTCTTGGAACCGAACCTGTTGTGGAATCAACTGATGGCAAGTCTAATGAAACCCCATATGTCCGTTGGAGTATAAACCCGACCTTGTGGGACAAGTATTCGACATCGACCATCCTTATGCTATCCTCGATAGCCTTGATGTAGTAGTTGGTATGGATTGGTTATCCATACATTGCGCAGATCCTTGTGAGAAGAAAACCTTGCCTACCCCTCTCCCTAGTGGAGAATCGTCATCTGTCTAAAGTATCAGAGTTGTGTAAAAGATAGCATCAATTCTACAATGAAGCCCAGAAGTGTCTACGGAGGGATGACCCCGCCATTGTTAGCGACCGTTACAGATGTTAAGGCTAAGGAAAAGAGGATCGAGGATCTGCCAATTGTTCGTGACTCCTCTCCGTGTGCAATCCGAGGAACTTCCAGGTTTACTTCCACAACTACTAGACAGATTCTCAATTTGATCTCACGCTAAAAGCAGACCCGATTCTTCGTACTTCTTACCGTCTTGCACCAGGAGGGTTGCGGGAGTTGTCAAATCAACTACGGGGACTGCTGGACAGGAGTTTTGTCGGGCCTAGTTTTCGCTTTGGGGAGCCCCAGTTATATCCGGAAAGATAAGTTGTATCGTGGGACATGTGTACTGATTAAGGTGACAATCAAAAACCGTTTGTCTCGACCATTGTATTGACAACCTGTTGACCAGTTGCGAGGGTTAAGCTCCCATTTACGGATTAGCTAATGAACGAGCTCTCGCCAGAGGGATGTCCCGGGGGAAGGTGTTCCTATAACGGCATATCAAACGCAATACGGCTATTGCGACTTCGTATTCCCTGACCTTTAGATTGATCAAAACACCGGCAACTTTATGGATCACAGGAATTGACCGTGTTTATTGTAGACGTTTTGAATCATTTCCAGGAGGAAGGAACACCCTAGGCGGCATTTGTACCTTATCTTAGAGCTACTGCACGCGAAGTCTGGTGAAGTTTAACTTCTGGATTCGGGAAGTACATTTTGAAACTGATCGACACCAAAGAGTCCCTCGGAGATGAAGCAATTTCTTCGCTAGAGACTATCGCAGATTCATCATGGGATTTTCGAGGATTGCGCGACTTAAATCTCTTTAACACAGCAGGGTGCTGTGTATTCGCGGGAGACAAAACAGAAGAACGTCTTTTTAACTTTTGAAACTCAACTCTGCAATGCACTGAGTATTGTCTCTACCCGAGGGTACAGGTGATCTAGTGGTATACCATGATGATTCGAATCAGATTTCCAGTTACACGCCGATACAACACGAGAAAGTGATGGCTTACTAGTAGAATTACAAGAAGAGTTGCACGAATCACAACCTGCGATGGAAACCATGGTCTTTGGATTTAAGTTGGAGGCATTACTTGGACGGTACCAGATGCGTTACTTAGACCGATCACAAGGGCCTCCAGTGTACCGTTGCTTCAGAGGAGCTAAATCATGTAATGACATCGCTGGATGGAACCTTTGAATGATTTCGACTGTGAAACCTGAACGTGCACGAGCTTTACAACTCACTATCGACTTTAACTTACCTGATCAGACTTGATCTGTTCAAACTGGAGAACCGGAGGAAGAAACTTTTTAAGTTGAACCCATGCGGGGCATGGAGAAGCAACCTTTGACAGGTCGGATGATATACGCTACCTCATGGAACGAATGTGGAACTCATTATACGGCAACAGTAGGGAACTCGTGTTGAGCAAAGCACACCGGCCTCGATAATCTAGTCGTCTAGGTTTTGATGAGAGATGTTAGGATCTATAAATCTCGTACTGGTGATCGGGCAGGAAGGCCCATCTAGTGATATAGGAGTATAATGTTTGACTTGTGGAAAATTTAAGGTGGAGTATCAACAACCAAAAACACCCATATGGAAATGAGAACAGACTACCGTGGATTTTGTCACTCGTCTATTTACAACTCGAAACGAAAACTAGAATCACCTGGGTGATCGTTGATTGTCTCGCGGAACCAGCACACTTTATTGCAATCAAGGAAACTGACGAGTTGTCACAGCTTGGGAATGTTCTTTTGAGAGAGGCAGCTTTTAGGCACGGGGTGCCAACTCCTGTTACCTTTGATCTTGAGCTATGCTTGATTTATGACAGGACACACAACACTCTTGGCTCACGTATAGACATGAGCACTACTTATCGCCGTAGGGCAAACGGTCTGAGTAAACGAACTATCTTGACACTCGAAGGCATGCTGCGAGCATGTGTGTGATTGCCTTTGGCTGAGTTCTACCGTAACAGTTACCATTCTAAAATTCAAGCAACTCTGCCTAAGGCATTGCATGGACAGTAACGCTAATCTCCTTTTGGAATTGAGATGGGTGACAACCTAATCGCAGGTCCAGGACTTGTGCTCGAAACTCTTGGGAAGATTGTTTGGATTGGAAATTGCTTGGCGGCAAAGCGAGACCGTCAGGAAAGATGATAAGCTTAGGAAACACTAGGAGTTCAGTGTAGGCGAACGTGTCATAATTTAAAGTTTCACCATGGGAGGGTGCAGTACGCTATAGAAAACATGGCAAGCTTAGTTTACGATGCGTCGGGACATTCGGATTTCTGGAACGAATCGGTAACATGGCTCACAAACTTGAGTCAACTGACGAATTGGATAACGTTCGCGACGATACTTATGTCTCGAATCTAAGGTAGTGTTTGTCCGATGAAACGCTTGCGATACCCTTATTGGAGCCTAAGGTTAACGACGAGTTGTAGTTGTCAAGGAATCTATCGAAGCATGGATCAGGAAGTCAAGGGTAGTTAGCATAGTCGAATTCCAGTCGTAAGACTTCCTTGGAACTCAAATCATGAACCGAAGTTCTCGTGGGAACGCGATAATCAGATGAAGCTCACGTATCCTAACCTGTTTGAAACTGTCGAATTGAATTCTGATGCAATTGGTGAATTTCGGGACGAAATTCCCTTTCAAGTTGGGGATGATGTGGCACCCGAGGGAATCCACAGTCATCCTAGTCTGTCATTTCACTTTCTTGAGACTACTTGTCAAATTTCGGGACGAAATTTCCTTCAAGTTGGGGATGATGTGACAACCCATACTTTCAAGGTCAGTGTCTCTTAGTCACGTAATCCTGTTTTCTTATTATTTCTCTTTCACGTCCCTTACGATGATAAAAATTGTTAAACACTCGTGACTGTAATACACACAGGAAACCGTTAGACGCCTTTATGTGTCGTTTAGTTAATTTAGAAAATTAACCTATCGGGCCGCGAACTCGCTTAACACACACCTTCACTTGGGCTGGAGGCCACACCTCTTTCCTCGGCCCACCCCACTCGGAGCCCATTCCGAACACACATACACACCCAATTACATCAGACTTATACTTGGGCCTAGTGGAGCCCAAATGCAGCTTAGTGTTGGGCCGATTGTTATTATTAACATATATACACACGCATACGCAAGAGGATTAGGGTAGTTCTCATAATCAAGCACTCTCATAATTGTTAGCGAACCCTAATCATCTATTTTTCCCTCCCTTGTGTCGTCGACAATCTGTGGAGCCGAAGCCTCATTGATCTATCGGTTAGTGTTGCATGCTTGTTACAATTCTTGATGTCTTTATGTTATTATAATATACATAGGAAATAATATTATGAAGTAGGCACGTGATAAACTGATAATTACCTTAATGATTGTGATGATAAGGTTTGCATGGAGTAATTATTTAGTGATGTTGGTACAATACTTTATGCATATAAAAGGCCACGTGATGATAGGGTAGATGGCCATTATGAAGATAAGTGAGAACCTGTTGTGTGTGAATAAATAATGAATGATAATGTTTGTCGGCTATAGTTGAATTATATTGCATGTGAAGTTGAGTTTGTCGCCTTGTTAATTAATTAAGCCTTATCATTTTACAAAGAGAATCGGCCCATATGATTTCTGTTGTAGCTCAAACATCAACAAAGGAAATTAATAGATATTGCAATTAAAATGAATCAAATTGGACCGTTCAATGTAGTGGGCGGTGATCAAGTTTATTGGATCAAGGAAAGTCATAACATCAGCTTAACGATCACGTGTAGACAGATGGGCCGCAGGAACCACATGTTGATGTAATGGGCCGTATCCCTCCTTGGGCCTGAACCAAATGGGCCGTACACTCTTAAGAATTATGTATGGACTGTTAATTGTTTATTGAGACAGGAAATTGTAGTGTAAACTCGTGTAAGGCCCGAATACCCGCTAGATGATTATACGATGATGATCGACTAATTACGTTGCATGATTTCTTGTCACAACTAGCGTGTTACTCTAATGGGAACCGAACCACTTGATATGTGCTATGGTGCAATATGAGCTTGTGTCGTCAATGTAACTATGCCCCGGATACTTGCTATGACCTACGTAATGACATGTGCCTGGCTTGTTTGTTACTTGAGTAATGTGTACGAATACGTGACTTACTGTGTACAAATACGTGACTTGTTGATTATGTGATTGATGTTGATTGGTAACCACGATAGGGTTTGGTTGACCAACTGGGAACGGGTAATGTAACGTAACATACCGAGCAAATCTAAGGTGAGTTCACTACTCTTTTTCCAAGCATGCATCCCGGGAGGGATATCGGGTAACGTTCCAGGGAGGAATGCTAGTTATTGGGATGTTTGTTATTATTACTCAGTTTCTATCACATAAGACCCCTTACATCTACCGACAGTTGCCGAGGAGGCAACGAGGTTATTAGTTGATAACGCTATTAGGTTTGGCACCCTCACACCGTACCAGGGTGATCGGGCGTGAACTAATTTCCTTAAAGCATGACCAATGTTTTGATAGAGACATTGGGGTTGGGCAAACACATCTTGTAGCCATTTCGGTAACCGAGTTAATAACAACATCAAATCAGATTGATAATTGGTTTTATACATGTATCTGGTAAACCAAACTCGGTAACAAAACTTTGAACTCACCAGCGTCGTCTGACACACTTGTCTGCATGCTTGCAGGTTGTAGGTTTATATCATTGGGACTTGCTGTCTGGGATGCTGGAGTGGTCATGGGTCGTGATATATGGAACCTCAAAACAAGCTTAATGGTTTATGTACACATGGTTTACGAAACACTTAACAAATGAGATATGCTTCCGCTGTATACAATGAATGACATGTAAAGTTTGTAACACTTTATATTAATGAATGAAAGCTTTATTTAAATATATTTATGAGTTCAATGTGATTGGTGGCTTGGATCCTGGTATGTCACACGCCTCGCGGGGGCTTCTGCATGTGGTATTTTGGGGGTGTGACAGAATTATAGATGCGTTTTGATTCAGTTAAACATGAAACTTGTGAATTTCAATTGAACTGTTCTTTCATTGGAATTGTTTGATCTGCAGGTAATGTTATGTGAGTTTTTTGATTATGTGTCCACTATTTAGTTTGTTAGAATTTGTGTGTTTTAAACTGTAAGTTTGTTATTCGTGTATCTTAAGAGTGTGTTTTCTTGACACTTGTATGAGCATGATTAAGTATATATGTGTTATGGTTCACTCTTGTTAAAGGCAAGGTGACTGTTATCTTTTAAGTTTTCTTGCATGTTTATCTTGATGCATAAAAGGTTTTTCTCATTATAAAATTGAGCTATATTAATGGTATTGAAATCTTTGAGTATTTTGTATTTGATTACTTGTCTCTATTTGACATTTGAAGTGCTTGTTTGGTTGGCTATGTCGCGAATCTCTTGTAGTTTTACATCTTTGTAGAGTTTAGGTCTGTTCTTTTTTGTTTTGTTTTTTTAAGTGGTTGCAGGTATAGATCTTGTAGCATCAGTTTGGTGCGACACAAATCCTAGTTAGGGTTCGTTGGAGGTCAAGAAGGTGTTCTATCGTTTGCAGTTTCTCAAGAGCTGTGTTGGTCTCTGAACCCTAGAAGGTTCAGGGCAAACTAATCAGGTGGTTTTTATGTGTTGATCAGTTCTTGTAGTTTTTCGAAAACTACAGTTCTGGTCCATTTTCTTTGGAAGCTTTTGCACCCTCTGTAAGATCGTTCCAATCTTTTATCTCTGTTTTTTCTATTTCTGCATCACTTTGTTCTGAGTCTAGGTATCCCTGTTTACCGGACTAGTCGGGCCGACACTTGATCGAGTCTACGTGCTATCTATTGCATTGTCAGGTCTTGTTGGTTTAGTTCTTTTTTTACTTGTATATGTTCTGTTCTTGTTATTGTAGTTGTTATTTGTCTTGTTGGTTTGTTTTTCTATTGTTAGTTTATAGGCTTAGGTGTGGCTCCTGAGTAAAGGCTTGTCCAGGCACCATAGAGTGATGAACCTGGAATCTGGTCCCTGACTCAGCTTCGCCCAGTTTTTTTTGGTTGGCTCATATGTTATGTTATCTGTTGATTTCTACTGAGATCTATTATGTGTTACTTGTTTGTGTCTATGTTGGTGTGTTCTTGGATCCATTTTTTTGTGATTGATTCAGGTTGTATATGAGATCCTTGTTGTTTATGTTATTGTTATCTGTTTGGTTCTCATCTTTGTTCGCTTTAGAGGGTTAGGTTTTGTAAGTCATGACAGTTTGAGTATTTTTTGGGTTTGTTATATCTCTTGAATCTTGTATGATAATTAAATGGTCATGTTTTTTTTATTCATGACTGACTGAGTTTTTCATTGCATGATCTTGTTGTTTCATTCATGATTGGGTGTTTGGTTGCAAATTATGTTATTTTGTAATTTTGTTTGGCTGTGACTTATTGTCTTGTTATTCTTTGGCTTGTGTATGAGATATTAAATCTTATGATTTTGTATTTCATGTTTGTTTAGGCTGAATTTGTTGTCTAATATAGAAATGTGTACTTCTTGTTTATATGTCTTGGTATGATTCTTGTGATTCAATATTTCGTGAAAAGTTTTTTCTAATCGAGTCAAATTAGACTTTGAGTTCTTCACAAGTATTGTCTTTTGGTCTTGGTTTCATATTCTTAAAAATCGTGTGATTTTTAGTTTAAATGATATAACTGTGATATTGTTGATGGACTGTGTGGTTCATTGTTCAAATTAGAATATGTTTTCTAATTGTTTATTATCTCATTTATTTTGTATATGTATTAATTGTGTGATTTGTTGTCTTTTCAGACTTTGTTCTGTGTTATGTTGTGTTTTGTGAATCTCTAGCTTATTAAAATGGCTGGTCTTTCATTGTATTCTAAGAGCTATATTGTTCATATGAGGTTGATTGTATGAAAGTCTTATTGTAGCTTCTTTTGATTCTCATTTGCAAGATTTTCATGTCTGTTGTATTCTGGTTGAGTTGATCAGAATATTGTATTAGTGTGTGTAAAGTGCCTTGTTATCTTGTTAATGTCTTTACGTAAAAGATTGCTCTTGTATAATGTCGCTGTCTTGTTTGCCTCTTTGTGAAGAGTTTCTGTTCTATTTGTAAAATCATAAGGGCTATAGCTACAATTAAAAGGATTTTTGGCTGTTAATTGTTGTCTGATTTAGACTTGTATTGTTCTTTGTTATCAGTTTGGTTTTGAGTCGTGTGATTCTATTTTGTGATTCACGACTTGTGTAATTGTAAAGGTTTTTTTGGTAAAAAAAAGCATCTTTATGTTCTGTTTAGGTTTCTTGACCAGATGTAGGTATGAGATGTTAAGACATGTAACTTTGTGTCCTGGCTAAGTATTTGATCTTTTTTTAATGTAGAGTCAAAATTTGTGGTAAATGGTTATCATATCTTGTGATTCTTATTTTTAACAGGATTATTATGCATTATGTGACAAGTTTTTGTCTTCAACTCTGATTAAATGTTTCTTAGTGTCTCATTCATATGTCAAATTGTATGATTAGTCATATCTTCTCGTTTGAATAGATCTAATAAGATATGATTCTCAAGATTGTTTCTTGAATGTTTGTAATGTTAGCCTTGTGTTTTTTCTTCTTTTGGAAGAGATGTGTATCTGGTTATAAGGGTATGTAAATGCGCAGTTTGCTATGTTGAGTATGCTGTCATTGTTGTCTGGTGTTCTTTGTCATAACAGTTTATCTGTTTTGCTGTCTGTCTGTTATAGAGGATTCTTTGATTTGTTGTTAGTGTTTGTGTTTTCTTCAAAGGATCTCTTGTCTCATATTGTAATTGTCTGGATTCCTTGTATGTCTGATGTTAAATATTGTTTCTAGAAATCCTATTCTCTTGATTTATTTCTTTAAGTTGTTGTGTATATGACTGTTACAGGTGGATCAGTTTGTATTTTGTTTTGTATAGTTCTTTGATAAATACTTGCTGATAACTACGTTTTACCTGTTAAAGCTTAGTAAAAGTATCATATCAATTTGTATGTACCCTGTTTTCCATCAGAGGTCTTCTCACTTTGAAATTGATTTACATTTTTTGTGAAAGGGATTTTACGCTAGTATTATTGAACCTGAAAAGGTTCATACAGATGTTCAGGTTGCGTATATTTTTTGCGAAGGAATTGAGTGTTAACCGATGTCAATCTCTTTGTAAGGAACTTGGTAATTTAGCCATGTTTACCCCTGAGTGAAGGGGGCGTGTTAAAAGTGGTTTTTTAGGCTGTCATTCAGGTTACAACATGATCTTATGTGTGATAAAATGGGGATGATTGACATGTATAGTATATGAATAATGGGGGCATGTTGGAAATATCATAATATGTTTATTCATATACTAGCCTGCTTATTTATTGGGCTTATCTTATAAATTGGGCCAATCTGTTATAACGGACAAAAAATGGGCTTGTGTTTGTTCATTTGGTTATAACAAACTTATGGTTGGTTTTGTATTATCTGTTAAGTTCAAGGGTGATATGTGTACTTCTCAGGGGGTCCGGGTATATGTGATAATTCTTGAGGGTGCGAGGTGTAACTTGTATATTTGCAGGTTATAAAAGAGTCTTTTGAGAGCTAGGGTTCCAGATGATTCCATTCTCCTTCTACGGACACTTTACTCTTGGTTTTTTAAGATCTATCGTTCCAGTTGAGGGTGATGGCGATTATCAAGAGTTGGAGTCTCCTGCAGTTGGTGTTTTGATGATTAAAGGAGTGCTGATTTACAAGCAACTTGTGTGGAATCTAGCTGGAAGATCACAAAATCAGATGAGGGTTTGTTTTAGTTTATTTGTTCTTTGTTTTGTTGAACACACTCTCTGTTGTTTGAGAGTCGATCTTCATATGCTGATGTTCATCAAGTGATGATCATCCAGGTATCGTTGTATTTTTGTTTGTATGTTTCTTGATTTCACATCTGATGAGATCTAGGGTTTGAGGTGTGTTTTTCGGTTTGGGTAACTAATAAGAGTTTTACGTCACGTTTTGTCGCTTCCTTTGTGTTCTTTGTTTCTTCTGTGATTGTGATGTGCATCCTTCATACAGTTTTGACAGTCGTTTTCTGAGAAGGGGAAACAGTCCGAGATAAAAATCCTGCAAGTTTTGAAGAAATTTTCATTGGATTTAATTGGTTGAACCAACCTGGTGTTAGTTCGTGAGGATCAAGTCTTACCAAGAGAGGTAATCGGTAGATCTATTATGGAGTTTTAGATTCAAAGAAATTAAAAATTCAATGTCATGGCAAATAATTCTTGGTTCATGCATGGTGAAAGTTTTTCTAGTGGCAATGTTGGTAACTTTTGATAAACTTTATTTAGTCAAACTTGGATGGCTAATGTGGGAGTTTACCATGAAGCAAGAAATTGGTTGTAGAGATTGGAGCACGTCTACGTCATCCTAGGATATGTGTTCGAACATACAAGTGAAAATTAGGCTGGAGTTATCTTCTTAGTAGTTCTTTTGAAAAGTGCAACTATGGGTGCAAGACTAAAAGAGACCTATATAAGTGTAAAGTGTGGCCTTTTCAAAAGGTGTGGACTTGAATTTTTAAACATTTAAGAGTTTAATTCTTAAAATATCATGATTCTCTAAGTATTTGAAATGTATAATATTTAAGAGTTTAATTCTTAAAACACCATGATTCTCGAAGTGTTTGAAATGTATAATATACTAATATAGAAATTCAATCTTTAATGCATTTTCATTTATACAGGTGTTTGTTTGTTTGTTGTGGTTATTTTGTAAATTAATAATTACACTATAATGTGGGAGGAATCCAGGTGATTTTAGCATCATCGGTCAATTTTATATGAATATATTTTATGTCCTTCCTGTACATCATTGATCAGAGGCGAAACTTGATATTTTCAACCGGGGGTCGAAATCATATATACCCAAAAATTTCTTAAAAACGGGGGTAAAAACGTATATACCCAAAAATTTCTATACGAAAATTATATACTCTCCACAACTAAGCGAAAATTCGGGGTATCGGCCACCCCCTCTCGCCCCACTATGTTGCGCTTGTTTGTGATTATCTTGTATCTTATATACAAAACTTTTATTATTTAGACATAATTTGTGGATTAAAAAAGTCACAATTAGCATCTTGTAAGAAGTTGTTTTGTTTGCTTTTTTACTTTCGAATTTCATTTCTCTTTTTATCAAGGTTGGAGAACTCGCTAGTCGCTAGTCGGCCGGTGAGATGGAGATTAGCGACTACTCAGGATTACTCGGGATTAATGGGATCGGAATTTTTATCTGTATATTTTATTATTTTTATAAATATGTATATATATACTCACACATCCATATCAATATAATACTTAAAAAGGTAAAAGTAGTTCAAAATTCAAATTAAACTTACATATAAGTCATAACATAACAAGTCTAAGTACTTAAAAATTCGAACATTAACAAATAGTTCAAATGTAATCGTCATCCCCGTAGTGTTCAATGATTTCACACCATCCGACGTGTATTCAATCTCCTCCTCTATTTCATCCTCTTTCTCCGACTCATTTTCTTCGTCATAAAGTTGTCTCGCCTTAGCAGGTTTCCTAGCACTTGTTTGATTAGACGATACTTCATCAACACCCGCGACTTCATTAACCCCTGACTCAACTTCCTCTTCCTCTTCATTATCCTCAATCCACTCTTTAGTCTCACTAGCATCTTCTGCTTTAAGTACCTCACGATTTCTGTACATTCTGTTCTTGTTTTTCACCAACAAATTTGTATTATATTGAACAAAAACAAGATCATTCAATCTACTCATCTCTAGTCTTTTTTTTTTGTATGTACCTAAGGAGTTTAAAGTAAACATTAAATTCAACAATAGGTTCAAATTCAATATATTTAAACCTTAAACATTTATATTCACCAACCCCTTCAAAGATACTCCAATTTCTTTCACATCCCGACGAACTTGTAGTCAAAGAAAGGACCCTCATAGCAATCTTTTTCAAATTTGATGTTGAGTTATCGTACATTTCCTACCAATTTGCTACAAACAAACATATAATATATTCATATGACCAATATGAAATTCTAAAACAAAAATAATGTTAATCATTAAATTACCCGGATCGAAGTTCTTGTTGTTGATCTCACATGCTTTAAGTGCAATAGGATGTTCAAATTTTTCTTGCTTCCGCTTGTAGATTGGCAACTCGACCGACACGATTTGGGATTATATATCATAAATTTTAGGAAATAAAAGACCAACACATTCAACCACCGCATCATTGGCTTCTAAATCATCTCGTACATCTGAATTATTATCAAAATAATATGGATTTAAAATGTAGGCCGTCATATGTAGACAAGTATCAAGCCTTTTGGATGATTTTTTAAGATAATATCTAGAATAGGCTTGTATGCATTTTTATTATCATTCAAAGCTTTGATATTTTTTTTTTGGCCATTGAAGCTCACCATATATAAAACCTATTGAAGGCTTCCAATCCACATCAACCATTAGAAGGACTTTGACTAATGGTGCAATACTTTCAAGCATGTTGTCACTCTTATAGATGTTTCTATCGTACATTGATTTTATATTCTTATATAATATAATAGCTAGTGTTAGGGCTGTAAACGAACCAAACGTTCAGCGAACAAATCGTGAACCGTTCGGCGGGAAGTTCGTTTGTGTTTGTTCGTTTATTAAACAAATGAACACGAACAAGAAATTTCGTTCGTTTAGTTAAATGAACAAACATGAACAGAGGTCGCGTTCGTTCGTTTATGTTCATGAACGTTCGGTAACTTGTTCGCTTGTGTTCGATAGTTCATTAGTGTTTTTAGTTTTTATATTTACTTAAGTATATCAAAATTCTGACAAATTAAATATCTAATAAGTGTCAGTGTATTATATATTCTGTTCATGAACTATTGTTTGTGTTCGTTTGTTTCCATTTGTGTTCATGAACATTAGTTTGTGCTTATTTGTGTTCGTCAACATTCGTTGCCTAAAATTAACAAACAAACATAAACGAACACGAACAAGTTCATTTCCTTAACAAACGAACACAAACATAAAATCTCGTTCGATAAGTGTTCGTGAACGGTTCGCGAACACATATATTTTTTAACAAACGAACACGAACAAGGTCTTGTTCGTGTTCGTTTGGTTCATTTACAGCCCTAGCTAATGTAGTGTGAAATAGACAAGAAAATGAATATGTGGTGTATCATCTGATTTTCCATATCAACAAATTGTTTTATCCATGAGGAGCTCATGATTTTTTTAATTATATTGGACATCACCCATCATATGTTACTCTAGGGTGAGGATCAAATAGAAATTTTATTTTGGGTAGGAATGATAGGAAGCCCTTTCTATTTTGGCTAGGAAGGTTAGGAAGCAATAGGATTATGACATGTGGCAAAATTTAAAATAAAGAGGAAGGGTATTTTAGTCAATTGTATCCTTTCTTCTTCCTTCTTCTTCACAGTAACTTCAAAACCCACCATCTTCAACCGTTTCTTCACTTTCTATCTCAATAACAACTACATTATAGTGTGATTTTCGTCACCAATCAATGATTCAAACACCTGATCAACATGTTCTTCAACTTTTTTGAAGAAACCCAGTTTAATTTCATACAAAATCTCATTTTTTTTCCTGTGATTTTGAAGCGAATCACTCGATTCGTTCAATTCGATCGCTGATGAGTGTTTCTAACATTCAAATTTCGGCAATCGTTGAAGAAATCTGAAGCAGTTGGCTTCGATCTATGTAAGAAAATTTTGAATTGCATTTTTACGATCTGGGTTTTTGAATTGAGTCATTGCGTTTTACGATCTTGGTGGGGGGTCCGGGGGTAGCGCCTGTAGGATCATGTCTCGACCCGAACGAGTCGTTCAGAGGAAATTCTATCAAATACAGATGCGGAAAATAAGTATTTGACTTAGGAAAAGCTAGCAAATCACTTTAAACTTCTCTTTGTATTGATATCTGACAGTTTACATTCAAATCTCGATCCGGCGGCACTTCGGTACGAGTTACATCAACCTTTACAAATGTTTCGCTTGAGAGACTATTTATATGTGTTGAGGTTTCGCTTGAGCATACATGTCGTTCAAGCGGAACCTCTAACTGACATTCAAGCGGAACCATCAATGTCACTTCAAGCGAAACCTATTATCTAAGACCATACAAGCGAAACCTATTACAAACACCTATACAATCTCCTGTTTTCTCGTAAAATGTGCCCTGAACTAACACTCTAAGACTAAGACTCGATCCAAGACGAAGTCAACAGATGTAGTGCACCAACAGCGCCCCTGGGAGCAGAGTCCAAGGGGTTGCAGCCCCTGGCGGGGTCCAAGGGGCAGAGCCCCTGTCACACCCCGATTTTCGGTGGGCCCGGATGGGTACACACGTGACGGATTGGATAACAGTTATCACAATATAATAATATGCAGCGGAAGTATTGGATTTAAATTATTAAAATAAAGCTTGAATATATAAAAGTATTATATGCTATATAAAAGTATTACAAGCGTTCGATACAAGCCCACGGGCAGGATCCAAATAAACAAAGCTTTAGACATCATAGGCCTTAAGCTTCAGGAGTGCAAATTCCTTAGCCTTCATTCTAGCCGACCTGTAATCCCAGCCTATTATAAGGTTCGGTACCTGCTGTTCAATCTTTTTGAAAATACGTCAGCTAAAGCTGGTAAATACAGTTAACTGACTCTTTGGAAAAATAGTTTTTCAAAAAGAGTTTTATACATATGGATAACCTGTAGGTGATCCTTTAATTAAATCTTTGGATTTTTCTTGTTACGAGATTATATGCTTGATTAACCCATTGGGTTGTCCGGACATGGTATTAATAACCCCCAATAACAGTAATTATCAAGTAAACGGAATAAAAGTGTATTCATACACTTTTGCGCAATTTTAGGCGACTTACTTGTGTAATAACCGTCCCAAGAGGCATATTTGCCATCCCAAGTTTACACTTAAATAAGTCAAGAGTATTTACCTTTTTGCTAGCTTCCAATAAATAAGACTATATTTGGAAAAAAGCCGCAAGTCTAAGTATATTGACCCAAGTCCAATTATCTGGGGGGTACTATAGTCTGGAATGAACAGATTTATTATCTGTTAGAATGTATACGGGCCAAAGGTAGCTCCTATAGACATGACCTGATACTTAAGAATAGGTTCGCAAGATTAAGCATATACCGAATAGAATGTGGTTAAAACCCAACAAGTACTAGGACTTGTATAATACGGGTAAACAAGGTACATTCTGGATTTTGAGATCAAAACGATAAGGTTAAACCCCTTTTTAGTAAACCTATGTAAACTAGTTACGTAAGTCTCACCGTACGCCTATAAGCGATAACGGGTAACCGGATGAGTCATAAACAAGTTCCATATGCCAATACACTTTAACCAAGTTATAATATCAGTAGGATATCAACTTATATGCCCGTTAAGGTTTTAAAATCAAATTATGCCTTATAAGGGCATTTTGGTAATTTTACAACTTATAAAAGGAGCTTGCAAGTAAACTGATGTCATGGTCATAAACATTCTGTAAAATATTTAAATTATGATATCATATTAGTAGGATATCAAATACATGTGTGGATTATGCTTTAAGACCAAACTATGCACCGTAGGGCATTTTGGTCATTTCACATATAGTTTTGAGACATTATTTGGGATTCTGAGTTCATAACTTATACCTACTGTAAAAACATTTAAAATGGTTTATAAAATCAGTAGGTAACAAGTCTTGGTTCACACATATGGTTTAAAACCATACTACGCGCCTAAACGGTGTTAAAGTCGTTAAATGATGATTTATGCGAAGATTTATGAAATCTGATGTTATGACCAACTTTGAATAATTAAAATATTTTATTTGTCATAACATATCAGTAAGTAAAAGGTTTGGTTTGAATATTATGCTTAAAACACATTTTAAGTACCATAAGGGCGTTATTGTCTTTTATCGTCATTGCATACGAAACTGAAGTTAAACTCAGTTTACAATCTGACTTAGCATCCCAAATAATCCTAATTATAATATCATATCAGTAGGTAATGAGTTTTATACTAAAATTATGTTTAAAACTCATTTTATACTTAAAAAGGTATTTTAGTCCTTTTAAAAGCATAGTTTACAACCATATGCGTAAACTCAGTTTATGACCAGATTATAAGCACCAAAATATTCTAAACATGTTTACTTATCAGTACATAACTCATGCATGCTCATTTATGTCTTAAACCTTATTTTTAATCAAAAGGGCATTTTAGTCAAAGTATGGCATAATAACATAACATGCGCATAAACTCAGATTCCTAATCCGATCTTGTAATATAACCTTATGGGATTATACTACATTATATTATGATCATAACGGAACCTAAAATCAGTAGCATACTAGTCTAATTCGGTTTATAACCAAAAGTCAACGTAGAAGTCAAACTACGTGACTTTCGGTTGCGAACCGACCCTAAAACGGGAATTGACGAGCCGAACATGTTTACACATGTTCTAATAATTATTACCAAGTTGTTTAAGTGATAAAACATATTTTAGAACACTCATAAACTCAGATCGCAATTATTTTAAAATTCTGACCCGTTGACTTTTTAAATTAATATTACTTTGACTCGTCAATCGACCTAGCAAACGTGATTCTTAGGAGGTGCCCTTTTGAGGGATTAACACCTACCTAATTACGATCATGTAGCCATGTTCGTTGCAAACAATGGCTTGACCGTTTAAGGTCTAGCTAAAAATCTAAGTGTTATTATGATAACGCTTGACTTTTGGCTTAAAAGCCTATAAAACATAAACTAGTGGCTAGGAACACTTACAAAGGGTCCTAGCAATCTTTTCAACTAGAATAGGCCTCCTTATGATAGGAGTCCCCATAAGAGAAGGATAGAAAGGAATGGTGCAAGTGAAAATGAAAGACTAATGGCCTATTTATACTAATTTGAGAAGAACAAGATCTTAACAAGTGTAATGTGTGTTTTCCAAGTAATTATAGGATCACTACATGTGTAAAACCATGTTTTAAAAACAATTAACACCCATAGAATTGATTTTATGTGAGTATGAGTGGTATGTGTGAAGAACAAGCAAAGAAAGATAAAAATAAAAATAATTCTGCTGCAGATCAAGGCCTCGCGGCCCGCGTAGAATTTCAGAGGGGGAGGTCGCGGCCCGCGGCACTCACCCGGATCAGCAAAACTATTTTAAATGTTGACACATTTAGCCCCTTAACCTTTTAACTTGATATAACTTTCATATTTAGCACTTTCGGCCCTTCAAGTTAGGTTGTAGGGTATTCTTGGAAGTATAACCAAACATCGTTACGCTCCGGGTTAGTCAAAAGGTCACTCAGAGGTATAATTTAAACATGTTGACACTTTAAACCCTTTTAACACGCAAACTTGTGCGTATTGCCGTTTAACGGCAAACATTATAACGTTCCGGATTCGTTAAAAGGTCACTCAAAGGTAAGAATTAACATGTTGACGCTTTTAATCCTTCGATGCATGACTTTTGAATTATAATGCAAACAGTTTCGTTTATCCAACAAGTGGCTTATTAAAAGAATACGAATACCGTATAAGGTCACTCAGAGGCTTACTTTAAGCATGTTGACACCTTTAGTCCTTGCATATTCAAAGTTTTCATTTTTTGGCAATAATAGTCCCTCCTAGTCAACGTTTTACTTAATTAGGATTAGGGACACGTGTCAACATATAATTGGACACGATTTTATGAGGTGTTACAGCCACTGGGAAAATTTAATTCACAGACAGTTTTATGTGTCCATTGCGTTTTAGAAATAAGACAGTTTTATGTGTTTTCTGACATTGCGTTTTAGAAAAACACATTTTTGAAGTGTTTTTAGTTCATTGCGTTTTAGGTAAACACATTTTTATATGTTTTCAGTCCATTGCGTTTTAGAAAATACATTTTTTTTGTGTTTTTAGGCCATTGCGTTTTAGAAAAAATACATTTTTAAGTGTTTTCTGGCCATTGCGTTTTGAATAAACACATTTTTGAAGTGTTTTTAGTCCATTGCATTTTAGGTAAAACACATTTTCATGCTTTTTCAGTCTATTGCGTTTTAGAAAGTACACTTTCTTTTGTGTTTTTAGGCCATTGCGTTTTAGAAATAAGACATTTTTAAGTGTTTTCTGGCCTTTGCGTTTTAGAAAAACACATTTTTGAAGTGTTTTTAGTCCATTGCATTTTAGGTAAACACATTTTTATGTGTTTTCGGTCCATTGCATTTTAGAAAGTACACTTTCTTTTGTGTTTTTAGGCCATTGCGTTTTAGAAATAAGACATTTTTAAGTGTTTTCTGGCCATTGCGTTTTACAAATAAGACATTTCTTTGTGTTTTTTGGGCATTGCGTTTTAAAAAAAAAAAGTCATTTTTTACGTTTTTTGTCTATTGCGTTGTACGCAACTGGGTTTCTTTCCATTGCGTTTTACGCAACCGGGTTTTCGAAAAGAAATTTCGAAAAATATAGTAATAGTATACTTGTTTTAAAGATAAAAAAAAACACTCGTTTTTTTGTGTAGTTTTTATAAAAAAATAATGTCGTATGAAAAAGTTATTAACGTTTAAAAAATTGGGGGGAATTGGAGGAGAGCGGGAAATTATTGTACTGGATTGACTAGAATGCCCTTACACAAACCCACGCGCCTCTTTTCTTCCCTTCAGTTTCCCTCATTTAATCTTAGCACTTGATTAAATAAATTGATGGTCAAGATTAGTTCCTAACCAAATAAATTTCCTATTATATCCTAACCCTAACAACCAAGCGTGTTTAAATGCGAAGTCTCTTCCTTTTCCACAACTAACATATCTAGAATGTGTCAGTAACACTTGAAGTCGAATATCCTTTTATGTCACGAGGTATCAACTATGAACGAATACAACATTTTTTTTTGATGTTACATACTGGGAAATTCATGAGTGACATATATCAAGTTTGAAAAATACTAAACCAATATAAAGGAAAATCGGTAAAATGACCTTTACCAATGTGAAATGCAAAAATAAACATTGGTGTAGAGACTAAAGGCTCCACAGGGGCTTCAAGGTGAGGAAGAGGCTAGGTAGATTTTCATTTTTTTTTTCTTTTCTTCACAATTTTTAAATGGTTATAACTTTTGTACGATAATTTTTTTAAAGAAAATAAAATGCTCTTTAGTTTGATGTAATTTAAAAAATATATAGAGTAAACTGCCATTTTGGTCCCTGTGGTTTGATCTCTTTTGTCACTTTAGTCCAAAACTCAAACCTTTTGCATCCGGGTCCCTGTGGTTTCAGTTTTATTGCCATTTTGGTCCAAAAATGAAATCAGGTCATATTTGTCTTATAAAATCCTTCTATTTTGTCCTTTTTCCTCGTGGGCAAAATGATCATTTCTTTTTTATAAATAAATACTAGATTTTATAATACAAATATGACCTGATTTGCCCCTGTGGAAAATGACAGAATTGCAGGATTTTATAAGACAAATATGACCTGATTTCATTTTTGGACCAAAATGGCAATAAAACTGAAACCATAGGGACCCAGATGCAAAAAGTTTGAGTTTTGGACTAAAATGGCAAAAATGACCAAACCACAGGGACCAAAATGGCAGTTTACTCAAATATATATTATCGTATGAAAAGTTATGCCCGTTTAAAATGCTCTTAAAGTATTGTAACAAATTACTTCTCTCTTTTATCCACATTACGATTCCATGGTTCTGTCAAGATAATTGGTGGGCCCTTGTGCTCAGTCATGGGTGTCAAAACAAGAGAAACTAGTTGGAGCATAAAAGAATTATAAGGCCAGGGGGTGTGATATATTGCCCCTGGCCACATCATCGTCGTTAGCGCCCTATGGCACCCCACACCCATTCCTTGCTCGCCATAAAGGGGGCGCTATCCAAGCTTTGCCATTGCAGTAACGATTGTTAAAGGGAAAAGCAGGTGGGACCCATTCTTTCAACCAATTATCAAATCTTTTTCTCTTTATTTTTTTATTTTGTTTAATAAGGGGATTTAAATCATTGCATGCAAGTTAAAGGGAAGGGCTTTAAAGCGCCCTATGTGACATGGCGCTGATGTGGATCTAACGTGGCGTAATAAAGCCCCTAGGGGCTTTAAACCACACCCCCTAACCTAAGAGACTAAAATTGACAGAAGGGTATCTTGATGATTGATCAAGGTAAATCAATGTTCAAGATGAGTAAGTGACACTTAACGTCATAAAATAGAAGTTACTTAGACCATGTGTAGTGGTGAGTGAAACAAATGTTTCATCCTTAGGGATGAATTGACATGTGGCATATGTGCATTATGGAATGTGAAGTGAATAAGAGGTGTAGTGGAGATTTGTGAAAATGTGGGGAAATCTGATTTTTAATTTCTTTTTTTTTAAGTTAAAAAAGAGTTTAAAATAGATGTGGGAGGATCTGATTGGCTATTCAAATTCATCTCAGACATATTTGAGGAAACATCATTAAAAAAAGGCAAAAAAATGTCCCGGGTGCGGTGTGGTGAGCTTTATGTGGCGTTTTTAGGGCATTCCACGCTTAATTCCACCCCCACTACGAATGTTCTTATGGTTAAGAGTGGCAATAGGGTAATAACCCCTATTATTGACTTTTTAATTTAGTTTCACTATTTTTTTAAGTGCACATAACTTTGTTGTTTTTTATAAAACTATACCATAAAAACAAACATCTTTTTTTATTGCAGTGTAGTATTGCTAGTTTTTTTTGTAACTCAAGCATCTACCCAATACAATGTTGTGTCAGTCCCATGTGTTAGATGCATTTACTGATTTACCCTCCATACTGGAATCATATAAAGGTTGGAATCAAGTATCAACGTATAAAAGAACAAAGCAGAAAAGTCTAGAAAAAGCTTGATTAAAGTTTTAGGTTAAATCCTTTTTATCTCTTATCTTTTTTTTTTAAGAAAAGCTTGATAAAACATTTTAGATAAGAAATTTACACATATAATAACTTTTCATCTTCACATAAATATACAAAAAGTACTATAAGTATGATGCCACCTGGTGACTTGTATATCACAAACACTTGTGCCAATTTATATGTAATGCCATGAATACAAAATTTTGCAGCATGACATGGTGAAATTAATGATGCATACATAACTCATGCTTGAGTAGTAATTATTAAGTAGAGTTTTTGTCCATCATTAATCATATCCACATCAGAAATTTGACCTGCATCTTCTGTTATTATGATGCAAGAAGTGGGAGGAACGTCCAACTTTAAGTGATCTGCTGCCGTTTTGATGAGTTCATCGATGGATTCCGGAACCCATAATACAATCCCCAACTTCTTTTGATCCTTTGGTTCCCATGGCTGAAACGGGTATACAGTACATTTTCTTTGGGGCGTTTTATCTGTGACTAAACGCGAATAGTTAGAATGGTTGGTTCATCAAAGAAATGAAAGATATTTTATCTACCCAATGAACACAGGGAAAATCACGAGAATAGCCATGTTGACTATATATATATTTAATCAAAGGAAAACGATCAAATCTAGATACGTGGTCACAATTGATGAGTGTTATGTGCCTTATGTCCAAGGTTTAATGCAAAACTACTATCGAGCCGGGGGTCTCACTGGAAGCAGCCTCTCTATTCCTACGGGGTAGAGGTAAGGCTGTCTACATCTTACCCTCCTCAGACTCTACCTTAGCTTTGCTATTGGTGGGATTTACTGAGTATGATATGATGATGATGAACTTTCGAGTAGTATGATGATTTTAAATACCTGTTGATTCTTGAGAGCATGTAGGGAATTCCGACAACTGCAAAGATCTGGCTTCTTCCAATAGCTTTATCAGTATCTTGTTTCCAGATGATCTTGCTTCATCAAGGGGAGTGTTACCCCATCTGCACAGTCAAACCATAAATTCCGTTTTACGTCGTTCATTCAAAAAAAAATCTCGATAACAAACTTATACCTGTCCTTCAATAGAACACTAGCTCCAGCTTCAACTAGCAGCTTTGCTATTAAACACGATCCTTGTGACGTGGCAACGTGAAGTGGAGTTCTAAAATCGTAGTCTTTAGAATTCGGGTCAATTCCGTTTGATAAAAGCCGCCTGATGAAATCTATGTCCCCTCTCGCCACACATGAACACAAGAAGTTGCCAGGGTCGTTTATCTTTAACGACCCCCCTTCTTTTACTAGGACAGATGCAATGTCATCATTCGCGTTCTTGATCGCTTCTAACAACGGCGTGTTTCCAAAGTTATCTATCAACAACATGAAAAAGTATATCAGTATATGTATTTAGTTTAAAAGATTTAAAAATATAAAGACTTTGTTTGAAGTTTACGGTTTACCTGACATGTTAACCTCTACACCGTTTTGAATTAGGAAAACCGCAATATCCATGTGTCCTTTTGCTGCAGCGAGATGCTGTACATGTCAAACAGATTGTTGGTAAGTTTTATGCGATTAACGCATTTTTTTTTGTGTAAGATCGTTGGATGAAAAACATACCAGGGGTGACCTTCCGTCATAATCTTTCTTGTTCGGGTCAGCACCGGATCGAATTAAGCTTTTTATCTGAGACAAGTCTCCATTAAACGCTGCACTGTTGACCCTTAGTGCAAGTTCTGCTTCTTGCATTCCGATATGAACTGTGATATCCGTCACCATATTCCTCATTCGAACGTCACTTTCTTTACCCTGCAAGAATATGTTTCAAGATTAAATACAAAAAAAAAAAAAAAAAGAAAAAAAAAAAACAGTTTTAATATCAGTTTAAAGAGTTAAGTATTTAGTTACCTCTAGTAGATTGTTTAAAATCTTCCTTCCATCAAGAAAATATATTTCAAGAATATTAGTGAAGGTTTGTTTATCAAGCCGCAAAAGTCGACAAAGTTCACAAACTTGAACTGTGTATGGTTGTGGAATGTTACATAGAATCGAAACATCACCAAACGAGTCATGAGGTTTTAGATTTGATACTATCTCTTCGGATCCATCTTCACATATTACAACTTCTTCCTGTACCAAATTTAATTCAAAGTTCTAACTTTAATTAACAAGAAACTAATATAATGGGAACAAAAATAGGGATGTGAATTTCTGACACGAAGCCTAACATAAAATTTGTGGGTTTGAATTTAGTCTAAACAGTTTCGAGTCGAACCTTCGAACAGATTTAGCTAAACGGGTTGTGTTCTGGTCGACCTGGTGGGTTCATGTGTTGGCCTGTTTTTTAATCTGTTTGTTTTCAAATTTCTTTAAAAAAATGTGTTATTTATGTCACTAAATAAACTGATTTGAGTATTTTATGGCAACATTTAAAAGAAAAAAGAAAACTTAGCATAAGGCTTATTTTTATATATTTTAATTTAAAAAAAAAATCATTATGAAGTACAAATATGCAAAAAAAATAAATAAATAAATAAATTAAATAAAACAAACTTTCAGGTTAAACAGCCATGTTCATGTCAACCCATGAAAACTCGTTGATGTTCATGTCAAATCTTTAAGATAGTGTCGGGTTCAACCCGTGAACACGACCCATTTAACACCCGTAAATAAGAAGTACCAGGCTGCCATGACAGATGAAATAAAGCTGATCAACAACAATCCCTTGCTCCATGATTACTTCACCAGGAAGAAAGAACTCTTCTTGCACTCTAGTTACAACATGATTGATAAATTCCGAAGAACACCCCCTGAAAAGCGAAACCTTTTCGATGTACGTCCTGTAGAGACTTTCCGATATCTGCAACAAACAAAAACACAGTTTAACAGACTAGTCATAATTAAACAATGCTTAAAATAACCGACATTAAAACCTTGGCGCGAATAGAGATTGGAAGGTCTTGAATAACGGCAGAATCAGTAATACTGCTGTCGTATTGCAGCCTCACGTGACCTTTAATTTGATTGCGTATGTCTCGATCCAATTCATTTCTATCCATAAATTTGATAAGATCTGACATTCGGTCCCTATATCGTTCTGTTTTTGATCCTTTTACGATTAAAGCTGTCATGTTACCGATCAAATAAGCACCAAGAACCATGTCAAACGAGACATAAACCATAACGAATATCATCTCTCTTAAGTTGACCGCATGTATGTCACCATAGCCTGCATAAACAAGCCCACATTCATCATTCAAAATTCAAATAACATATGTGATACACTCGTACACATATACTAAACCGGTTTTTGCAAATACTTACCGACTGTTGCCATAGTAACAATTGCAAAATATAACGACGTTATATAACGTTTCCAAAGATCGATTTCTCTGAAGTTTGAGTAGCTATAATCACCAAGTGTTAAGCTCCCGATCCACGTGTATCCTTCTTCGACAGGTGGCAGAGTCGTAGCCAGATAGTAGAATATGCATGCAGCCGTATGCGTGCAGTAGAGCTCAACAGCAATAAGCTTTATAATCCTCGAAAACAAATACTTGACCCGTATGTCCTTCTCTAACTTGGAAAAGAATTCTAGAACCTTACGTGCCCGTACTAATCGTATTAGTAAAAGGTATCTCACTTCTTCTTTTTTCCCAGAAGCCTGATTAATATGATTATAACTTATAAGCGCGCATTGTTAGTTAAAAAGTATTGTTTGCGCCTGCCTATATGGAGTTTTGAAAGTTGTACCGTATAAAGTATGTCCCAAGGCATACAGGCGAGTAAATCAAATATGAAATGAGATTTCAAGTACCTGTAACAATGAAGTTAACATAACGTAAACATTGGAACGACAATTATTAATGTTTAGGGGATGAAAGAAGACTGACCGAATAGCGATGAGTCGTGGGCTAACGATGAACTTGTAGGTTTGGGTGTCTCGGTAAGGAACGAAGAACTGAACAACGATGTCGATGAAGAAAGCGGCTTGACTGAATGTGTCTAATAGATAGAGGCGATCGGGTAAGCCCCGGAAGAAGCCAAACTCCATGGGTGTGAAGAAAGAAGAGTAGATTGCCCATACTAATATTACTTTCTCCCATGTCCGGTACCATCTGCATCATAAAAGTCTTGATTTAAGCATGTTCAAGGTTTATTTAAATGTCATATTTTAGAGCAACTTTAACACTTTCAGCTTATGATACACAACATTAAAAAAAAAAAAAAAAAAAAAAAAGAAAACAAAGACAAAAACAAAAAAAAAAAACCTTCAAGGGTGGGTGGTGCAGCGGTAAGCATCTATTTTCCCTCTACGAACCTGCCCATCGCTAACTGCAATTTTACTAGATCTCATTGGTTAGTAGGATATTTGCGAGTGGCGGAGCTTGACTAAAAGTTCCGGGGGGCGGAAAGTCATGGGACCCAATTTATATATTGTATAAATATTTAGGCAAAATAATTTGGGGGGGGGGGGGGGGGGATCCTTTATAATTTTAAAATTTTCGGTCGAAAAGTCGGAAATTTTACACTTCTAACCAAAACATTCGCGCGGGGGGGGGGGGGGGGGGGACACCCGGGTTTCCACTAAGCTCCGTCAATGGCCGAGTCCCATGAGCTTTTTGGAAACAGGAACCATAGATCGATCGATCCATAAGAACTTTCGATTTTTTATGAATAACTATAGGTTTAAATGTTTAATCTGATAGAGCTCAATTGTAGAAAGAAACTAAAAGAGAAGAAGATTTTCCAAAACCAAGCTAACCACTGATTGTTAGCCTTTCTGTTATTATAACTGCCAAACTCAACTAACTCAATACAACATTTACAATACGATCCTATACTATAATTGTTTACAAAAGACCCCCCTGAACCATTAACTACACATATCAATAACCCCCCCCCCCCCCAATCAAACCTTGTCCTCAAGGTTACCACTGACCAAACCACTGTTAAACCACAACTACTGATAGTCCTTAACTACTGGTAAGACTTAACTACTGATAAGCCTCAACCACTGCTAGAACTGAAAATCAGGGAACCGCAGTTGTAAATTTTGTCTATTCTCCCACGTAGCCTCAACTACTGACAATCCTTCCCACTGAATTAAAACCTGATGTACCCCTTTCCTTCCTTTCCTTATCAAACGATGATCCAATACTTTGGCTGGTTGATACAAGAACCTAGCTATTGTTGGGATCGGAACAACAGTGGTTGGTGGACCATTAGCCTGTTTGAGAAGTGATACATGGAAGACTGGATGCAATTGTGATTCCTGAGGCAAATCCAACTGGTAAGCAACTTCCCCAATTCTTTTTATGATCAAATAAGGTCCATAATACTTTGGAGAAAACTTATTTAATGTTGCCATTCTCAAAGACGTCTGAACATAAGGCCTGAGTTTCAAGTATACCCAATCACCTTCTTTAAACATTCTATCACTTCTATGCTTATTGGCCTGTTGCTTTAATCTGTTTTGAGCCATCAACAGTCAGTGGCGAAGCTTGAGATTTTCGATCGGGAGGTCGAAAACGTACGTACCAAAAAATTTCTATAAAACCAAGGGTAAAAAACGTATATACCCAAAAGTTTCTATACAAAAACTACATACTCTCCACTACTGAGTGAAAAGTTCGGGGGGTCGTCGGCCGCCCCCACTAAGCTACGCCAATGTCAACAGTGTAGACCTCAATATTGATATAGCTTCTTCTCTAGAGCACATCTCCTCATCCAAACTTGCAACTTTAGTATCCCTATGTATATAAGGTACATGCAAAGGAGAAGCAAACCCATATAAAGCCTGAAATGGAGTGGTTTTTATAGAAGTGTTGTACCACCATTCAGCCAAAGACAACTAATGAGCCCAAGACTTCCCATAGTGTAAGATCATACACCTAAGATAAGTTACCACCTCTGTCTGGCCATCTGTTTGTGGATGGTATGCAGTTGACATAGGCAACTCAATTCCTTGCAGTCTTGTAAACTCCTGCCAAAAAGTACTCAAAAAAACTGCATCTCTGTCTGATACTATAGTTGTAGGCCATCCATGCAATTTATAGACATGAGCAATAAAGCACTGAGCCACAGAACTTGCAGAAATAGGATGGGTTAGGCCCATGAAATGAGCATACTTAGTAAGCCTATCTACCACCACAAAAATTACATTTTTACCCTTTGACAAGGGTAGGCCAATAATGAAATCCATACTTATGTTTGAAAACACACAATTAGGAATAGGCAATGGCTGAATCAGTCCAGGAGAAGCCACAGTCTCATATTTGGCCTGTTGACAAACATGACATTGCCTTATGAACCCTCTCACATCTTTAGACTGGCCCCTCCAATAAAATAACCCTTTCAACTTCTGACAAGTGGCTTGAACCCCTGAATGACCTCCTACAGTTGACCCATGACACCATTGTAACAGTTCTTTCCTCAACTGAGCATCATTTCCAACTACTAACTTCCCCTTCCTTTTTAACAAATCTGCCTCCCAAGAGAACTGGCCCACAACCACCGCCTTCTTCAACTGCTGAATCAGTGTTTGCACATCAACATCTGTTTCCCATGAAGCTTTTATCTTTGACAGTAATAAAGGATCAAAAGATGATACTGCCAAAGTGAAAAGAGAAGAGCTTTGTAATCTTGAAAGAGCATCAGCCACTACATTTTCAACCCCTTTTTTATATTGTATCTCAAAATCATAATTCATCAATTTCACCATCCAAGAGTGCTATAGAGGTGTAGTAATCTTTTGATCCAACAGATGTTTCAAGCTCTTATGATCAGTTTTTATGATAAAATGACCAGTGATCAAGTAATAATGCCACTGTTAACTGCTAGCAGAATTGCTAACAATTCTTTGTCATAAACTGACCAAGTTTGTTGCTTTGGAGACAAGGCCTTGCTGATAAATGCTAAAGGATGGTTTTTTTGCATGAGAATTGCCCCAATACCCAATGAAGATGCATCTGTCTCCACTATAAACTGCTGAGATAGATCAGGCAATGCGAATACAGGTGCTGAACTTAATGCTTGTTTAAGTTGGATAAAAGAGTCCTGAGCACTCTCATTCCATTTGAACCCATCCTTTTTGAGCAATTCAGTTAAAGGTTTAGCTATAACCCCATACCCCTTGATAAACTTCCTTAATAACCAGATAAGCCCAAAAAACCTCTCAATTGTTTCACATTTTCAGGCTTAGGCCACTGAACTACTGCCTCAATCTTTGAAGGATCAGTTTATACCCCCTCCTTGGTGATGATTACATGCCCCAAGTATTCTACCTTCTGCCCACCAAACATGTACTTAGACTTCTTAGCATATAATTGACCTTGTCTCAAGGTTTCCAAGACACCTGCTGTAAATGATTTAAGTGTTGTTTCAAACCACTACTGTAAACTAGAATATCATCAAAGAACACTAAGACAAATTTCCTCAAGAAATCTTTAAAAGTGCAGTTCATCAATGCTTGAAAAGTAGCTGGGGCATTTGTAAGGCCAAAAGGCATGACCAGAAATTCAAACAGCCCTTGATGTGTTCTAAAAGCTGTTTTATGTATGTCAGGTTCATGCATCCTTATCTGATGGTAACCTGATCTGAGGTCCAGTTTAGAAAACACAGTAGCTCTCCCCAACTCTTCCAACAGTTCATCAATTAGAGGAATAGGGAATCTATTTTTTACTGTTGCTTCATTGAGTTGCCTGTAATCCACACACATCCTCCAGGATCCATCTTTTTTTTAACCAACACAACAAGAGCTGCAAAAGAACTTTGGCTACTTCTTATTACTCATGTTTCTAGCAATTCTTGAGTCATCTTCTCAATCACATCCTTTTGCACAGACTGATATCTATAGGACCTCAAATTGATTGGTTTGTTTTCATTATTCAAATTTATCTTATGATCATACTGCCTTCTAGGAGGTAATGCATTTGGAACTTGAAACACATCACTATACTCTTCCAATATGCTTGTAATTCTTTGCTGAACACTGGATCCAATACTGTAGACCCAAACACATCCTGCACTTCAGTCTGCAACAATTGCAGACCAAACGTCTGTGATTGAACTACCCCTGCACCTTGGTTCACCAAAATATGCATCTTCTCAGCAGAACATAAACTCATACCATTTGTTTCAATACCCTTCAATGTATAAGTTTTCCCTTGCACTTTAAACTGCATGGTCATATCAGCAAAGTTCCAATTAATATTCCCTAATGTGGCCAACCACTACACTCCTAAAACCATATCACAATTTTCCAGGGGCAATACCAACACTTCTGCATTAAACCACACTCCTTGCATCATCCATTTAAAGTGACTACACTTCTGCCCACATTCCAATTGATTACCATTAGCAACAGTAACCTTCATAGGCTTCACAGGTTGTAAAGGACATTGCAGTTTACTTATTACCTTTGTATCAATGAAATTATGAGTGGAACCAGAATCCACCAAAATATTCAGCCTTCTAGTGCCCACTGACCCATTAATCTTCATAGTTGAATAAGAGGGTATACCTGTGATTACATGTATAGAAATATGAGGTTCCGTTTCCATCAATTGTTCCTCATCCACTGTCACTTGTTCCTGATCTGTCACCTCTTCCTCATCAACCAACTCTAAATTGTACAACTGTTTGTTCCTATAATTATGAGCAGGAGTGAACTTCTCCTTACACCAAAAACACTCTCCCTTTTCTCACTTCTCATCCATTTCTTTAGTGGTATGTCTTCTTGTAGTCTTGACATGTTGAGCATTCAAAGGTGTTGGTAATAGGGATGGTGTATTGGCATTCATAGTAGGAGGTGGTTTCAGCCCAGTGTTACTGTACTTATGAGCATTATAGGAATTGTAAACATGTTTCTTTTGACTACTAGACCCAAACAGTGTATTATACACAGTTTCTTGTTGTTTGGTTACTACATATGCTTCTCTCAGTGTTCTTGGTTTAAAAGCCTTTACTAAACACCTTATCTCAGGCTTTAACCCCCCACAAACAAACTCACGGCATATTCTTGACAGACCACTGTTGGGTTCGTAGGCTTTAGGGTAGCCGACCCTAGTTAGGGTTAGCCGACCCTAGTTATTAGGCCCACTTAGTTAACTTGTTGACCAAGTAGGAAACCCTAATCTTGTTCTATAAATACCTATGATGTAATTGTAGTCTAATAAAAGTAAAACCCTAGTTGCAACCCGTGGACGTAGGTCACCTTGACCGAACCACGTAAATTCTCGTGTTCTTTATTTTCTGCTAGTGTGTGTGTGTGTTTGTTCCGCTTCCGCTCGAGCCTACTCTGATCCGATACCCTAGCAAGTGGTATCAGAGCCAAAGGTTCAGTTAAATACACGGTTCACACGGTTATCGCAGGAGAAGGAGAGAGCTGGACGAGAGATCTTGATCTGCTGTTGCTGCCGTCGCCGCTGACTTGTTTACGGCCCGTACCTATTCTCTGGTTACGGCTCGTAAGGTCTAGGGTTTGCGCCGTAGGGTTTGCTGTTGTAGATCTAGTGGTTTTAGGGTGTTTGGCGATTAGGGTTTCGGTTTCTTGGTTCCTTGTGGTTTTTTCTGGTTTTCTCGTTTGCTATGGCTGAAGACGGGAAGTTCCGAATCGAGAAGCTCAACGGTACTGATTTTGCATGGTGGAGATACAAATAGAGGCGTTGCTTGGTGAATGCGATTTGGATGTGGTACTGGAAAAAAAAACCTGCTGGAATGGATAAAGCTGCCGAAGCAATTTGGAACTCAAAGGACAAAAAGGCAAGAGATAAAATTACATTGGCTTTGACGAGGAGCGTTGCATTTAATATCATGAAAGAAACAACTGCTCATGGTATGTTAACAGCTCTGTCAAATATGTATGAGAAACCGTCTGCCAGTAATAGGGTGTTCTTGATGAGGGAACTATTTAATATGAGAATGAACGAGGGCAGTTCAGTTGCTGATCACATTAATGAAGTCGATTCAATTTTGTCCAGGTTAGCAACTCTGGGCATGAAGTTGGATGATGACACTCAGGCTGTGGTTTTGTTATCTTCCTTACCTGATAGCTGGTTAGGATTTATGACAACGGTCACTGAAACTGTTGGAACTGGAAATTTGAAGTTTAATCGGGTCCGGGATAGTGTTTTGGGTGAAGACGTTCACCGGAGGAACACTAGTGGAGGATCTACTTCTGGTATGCTCAGTGTTAGCAGGGGAAGAGGTAAAAACAGAAGCAGTGGGAGTCGTAGGAAAAGCTTGTCTAAAGCTGGGAAGAATGTGAGGTGCTGGAACTGTGGTGAAAAGGGGCATGTTAAAAACGAGTGTCCTGATCCTAAGAAAGAGGATGGTAACCAGCATGTAAACAGTGTTGTGTCAGATAAATCTGACGGTGATGTACTGGTTTGCTGTGAAGAGTCTGTAGATTCTTGGGCTATGGATTCTGGTTCTTCGTTTCACGCCATGCACAGCGGGGAGACGATGGTGAATCTGAAAAAAGGAGACTTTGGAAAGGTACAATTAGCTAACGATCATGTTCTTAATGTTACGGGTATGGGAGATGTCAATCTGAAGACTCCATTGGGCACTACATGGAACTTAAAGAACGTCAGGGTAATTCCAGGTTTAACGAAGAAACTTATTTCTGTTAGTCAACTGGATAAACAGGGACTAGATGTTAAGTTTGGTGGTGGGAAGTGGAAGGTGATTGATGGAAATCTTGTTGTTGCCTGTGGGAGGAGACGAGGATCGTTGTATCTAGTTGAGATACCTGCTGAGGGAGTAGCCATCCCTGTACAACATAAAGTCTGGTTCACTGAATCTAGTAAGCAGAAGAGGGTTCAATTTGCGAACTTGAATCCTGGTGCTTTGGGGATGTCAGTTGGATGTGGTTGGGGGTCTAAGTTTAAGCCAGTCAGGGGATTTGGTGATAGTGGGAGCACGGGTCGTGTTCCGGGTACAATCACAAAGAACCGTCAGGTTTTAAAGACGAAGATTCCGACTGAAGAAAAAAGCTCTCCTGGAAATAGTTTGCAAAATGTGGAGAGTTGTATTAATTCTCGGTGTATCTCTAGAGCTGGTGGTACGTGCAAGCCGGTTGAGATAGAGAATGGGTCTGATAAGACTGTTGGGTTGGAGCTTGTGGGAGCTTCAACTGGTCTCTCAAGTACTTGATGAGAGGTGTGGTTTCAACTAGGTGGCTTTGGATGTGACTAAAGTCTTAGCTTGTTCTTGAAACTGGAGGCTGGGAAGACTTGTACGTAAAGATTACTGAAGTTACTGGTGATGGGTTTCTTGGATGCACTTTGTGGACTATGCAAAGCCTCCGAGTGGGAGATTGTTGGGTTCGTAGGCTTTAGGGTAGCCGGTCCTAGTTAGGGTTAGCCGGCCCTAGTTATTAGGCCCACTTACTTAACTTGTTGACCAAGTAGGAAACCCTAATCTTGTTCTATAAATACCTATGATGTAATTGTAGTCTGTATCATTCTGAAAACAGTTGTGAGAATCTAATAAAAGTAAAACCCTAGTTGCAACCCGTGGACGTAGGTCACCTTGACCGAACCACGTAAATTCTCGTGTTCTTTATAGTCTGCTAGTGTGTGTGTGTTTGTTCCGCTTCTGCTCGAGCCTACTCTGATCCGATACCCTAATAAGCCACTACCCTATTCAAATAAGAATCAAAAGAGTCATAATACTCTTGAAGTGAACCTGTCTGGTGTAAATTCTTAAGTTCTTCCATAGCATTCTCCAATAGAGTCACTGAAAATCTTGAAATGGCTGATCTGCTGTATTCATTCCAGCCCACCTCATCAATACTCCTTCCACTACTCCTCAAGAACCCTTGATGCCACTGCAAAGCTTTTCCTTCCAAATTGATCACTGCCACTCTAACCTTTGCTTCTTCAGGAGTCTTATCCATTTCAAAGAAATTATTACACTTACACCCAACCTTCTACATCCTCACCCCCAAATTCGGGAAAATCAATTCTTCCCAATCTTGGCATTCTCTGATCATGATTTCCATTTTGAACCAATGATTCTTTGTCATTATTCTCAATTGTTGACAGTTTATCTAAAACTGTCTGAATTTGCAATTGCAGTTGTACTACAGCAGCTTTGTTTTCTTCCACCCCACTTGCCATCATCTGAACATTCTCAGAGATCAATTGTGAATTGGCTTGAAGATCTTGCACACTAATCTCCATTTTACCAATAGACAGCGCATTGTCTTTAATGGATTTCTCCAACTCTTGTTGTCTAGTAACTGCTGTCATTTTGAGTTTGAATCAATCGAACAAGGATTGATTCAGAATTGAAATGAATTCGAATGAAATTGATCCGAACAAATGACCAATTCCTGTTTTTGAACTGAACGAGAGTGGAATTGAACGAACAAATGATCAATTCCGAAGAATCAAAAGAACGCGGTTGAACAATTTCTTCGAATTAGGGCTTGAATCACGAGTTGTCCGAAGATCGAACAGCTCTGATACCAATGATAGAGCTCAATTGTAGAAAGAAACTAAAAGAGAAGAAGATTTTCCAAAACCAAGCTAACCACTGATTGTTAGCCTTTCTGTTATTATAACTGTCAAACTCAACTAACTCAATACAACATTTACAATACGACCCTATACTATTACTGTTTACAAAAGAAACCCCCCCCCCCCCCCCCCCCAACTATTAACTACACATATCAATGTTTAATCTGTTCTTAATTTATAATCGTCAAATTTTATTTATTTATTTTTCTCATCTCACCAACCAGAGTGCAATGGTTGGATTGGATCTAGCCATGTTATTTCATAATTACAAGTACGAAACATTGAAACAATGACGCACTCATATTCACAGGTGTAATATAAAATAAAAATATTATTAAATGTAAATGATAAAATTTGGCACGATCATCGCTATATTTGACCTTTTTAATTCCTACTTTCTAACTCATCTTTGACTTTTTCTTATAAATCAAATAATCGCATCTACCTTTTAAATTTTTCGATTTCTAGCTACGGGACATGTCATCATATTAGACGCACTAGCGGTTCATTCGGTTTAACCTAATGATTTCATAATCAATTTTGAAGAATATTTAAATATTAAATAAAAGTTATATTGTTACGTTTGTTATATTTAAAAAGTTAACTATATATTTCTTTTTCTTAAAAGAAAAGATATTGTAATATTATGAAGGTTAATTATGTTTGTTTATTTATAAACGTGTATATTTTTATTTCCGACCCCTTTGGGGAAAATTCCAATCATATTCCGGTCAACCAAAGTACCAAACATTGTGATAGGATTTCGTGATGTTGTTTGGGTGCCGTGTAAAGCTGCAATTTTACGGGTTTGCTTCCTGATGAGGATACGTCCCCTGGCCGGACCGAATCATCGCCATAAGCAAGAACCGAACCGCGATACGGACAAAACCGGACCTCGCATCATAAGACAGGACGAACGCTATAATGGTCCGGTTTAACTAACTGGGCCCCACTCCCATAACTGCCATGATAGCGACTGGTCCGACCCTAACTAACTCGCCACATCAGCACACCCAAAAGCTATAAATACCCCGCCAAGGTCTCCAGCAAGGGGTAATCGTGATTCTCTCTCTCCCTGACTTATTTCCTCCTCACAAATACTTATTCTCACGCCCGAGCTTGGTCACAGAGAGGCCCCCCTCCCTGTGACGAGGCTAACGGCGTGCTTGTCTCTTGTGATCTTGCAGGTCTCTTGTTGGATCATCTGAAGTTCTACTCTGGCCAGTCCGTACCAACTGGTTTCTGAGTCTTCAGTGGCGCCATCCCCTCGAATTCACATAATTCATTTCGTTGTTCTCATTTTTTCGAAGTAATGGCAGAATTACCAACAGTAGTCTCCACCAGTCCTTTCCCATCTTACAATGATATATGGGAAGGAAATGCTAATTCCACAATCGCCTCAGCAGCCCCGACAGGCTCCACATCGGCTTCTACAGCTGCAAATGTTGTGGGTGGAAGTTCTGTCGCCACACTGTCCGTCACTGCTCCAGTCGTTACGCCACTACCGAGTTTCGACAACGCTTTCCTCTTAAGGAACGCTGATCTGTTGCGACAGTTACAGCAGCAACAGCAAAGAGATGAGATGCTGCAAAGTCTCCGAACAAACTTGTTTACCAGTGCTTACTCAGGGGGAAACCCTGTCTCCATCGGTCCTTTTGCTTCTGGATCTCTGGTAAGTTCTATGACCTCTACTTCTGTACCACATGTTACACAATTCTCATCCGTAACAAGTGCTCCGATGAATAACGGTCTAAACGACCTGTTTCTCCAGGGATCTCTGGGATTAAACCCCCAAGACCAAGAGTTGCTCATGCCATATCATCCCACGTCTATGACGTCGCAGTCAAAGTTCACGCTACGGATTGTCAATGCTCCACTCCCAGCTAAGCTGAAGATGCCTCCCACGTTAAAATTTTACGACGGTACGTCCGACCCGGACGACCACATGTTCGCACAAAGAAAGAGACACATGGCACCGGATCGAGCAAAAGCCATAGCAAAAGATGTTAAAAGTCTCCTAGACGCGGGAATCATTCGGGAGGTTCGGTATCAAACATGGGTATCAAACCCCGTGATGGTACGGAAAAAAGATAACTCATGGAGAATGTGCATCGACTTCACCGATCTAAACAATGCGTGCCCGAAAGATTGTTTCCCTCTCCCAGAGATCGATGAGAAGATTGACTCCGTTGCAACATTCAGGCTAAAATGTTTTTTGGACGCTTACAAAGGCTATCACCAAATACAAATGGCGGTCGAAGATGAGGATAAGACGGCCTTCGTCACCAATGAAGGGGTGTTTTGTTTCAAAAAGATGCCGTTCGGCTTGAAAAACGCCGGTGCTACGTACCAGCGCCTGATGAACAAAGCTTTTAAGGACCAGATCGAACGAAACGTAGAGGTGTACGTCGATGACATCGTGATAAAAAGCCATGATGAGGCCGCCATGCTGAAAGATATACTCGAAACATTTACTCGGCTCCGAAGCATTAACATGAAGTTGAATCCGAAAAAATGTACATTCGGGGTGGAAGAAGGCAAGTTCCTCGGGGTCATGGTTGGGTCAAAAGGCTTACGAGCCAACCCCGACAAAATTGACGCCGTTCTTACAATGAAGCCCCCGACGTCAGTTAAAGAAATTCAGTCCTTAAACGGACGATTAGCTGCTCTCCATCGTTTTTTATCAAAAGCTGCAGACCGATCGCTCCCATTCATGGACGTTCTCAGAAAAAGCTTTAGATCGGAGTTTAAATGGACGGGAGAGGCCGCGCGAGCTTTTGAAGAACTTAAAGAATGTTTGGGCACCTTGCCAACCCTCACCGTACCAGAAGAAGACGAAGTATTAACGGTGTATTTAGCTGCATCATTCGGAGCCATCAGCGCGGTATTAGTTGCTCACCGAACGGGGAAACAAATCCCCATTTACTATGTAAGCCGAACGTTGAAGGATTACGAAACAAGATACTCAAACTTGGAAAAATTAGCCTTGGCCTTAGTCCATGCTTCAAGAAGGCTTCGTCGATATTTTCAGGCCCATCCAATCGAGGTACGAACGGACCAAAGAATCCAACACGTTCTCAGACGACCCGAGGTCTCAGGCCGAATGGCGAAATGGGCAATTGAGTTGGGCGCATTCAACATTACCTTCCGAACCAAAGGTCCGTTAAAAGGACAGGTGATAGCTGATTTTTTGGTCGAAATACCGGAAGAGAAAGAAACTGAGGGGGCAGGTAAAGCTCCGGAGAAGCCATGGTCTTTATATACCGATGGTGCCTCTAGTGCCGAAGGGTCAGGAGCGGGCCTAATTCTCACCGACCCAGACGGAACGGATGTAACGTATGCGCTCCGACTAGAATTCAAAAGTTCCAACAACGAGGCTGAATATGAAGCTCTCCTGGCCGGCCTACGCCTAGCACAAAAAGTCGGAGCCAAGAATGTTGTGGCCCATGTAGACTCGCTGCTCGTAGCAAATCAGGTAAATGGAGAGTACGAGGCGAGGGAGCCAAACATGATCGAATATCTCGAGCAAGTAAGGCAAGCAATGGCTTTGTTCGAAGCATGTAGGGTCGAACATATCCCCCGAAGCAAAAACAAAAAAGCGGATGCATTAAGCAAGTTGGCATCAGTGTCATTCAGCCACTTGGCCAAAGAAGTAAGAGTGGAAGTTTTAGCTACACCGTCAATCGCAGCTCCGCAAGTAATGCAAGTTGAAGTTCCATCACAAACATGGATGACGCCGATAATTAATTATTTGGTGCATGATGTTCTGCCAACTGACAAAGCGGAAGCAAGAAAGGTCCAGATCAACTCCCTCCAGTATCAGATGCAGGAAGGAGGCTTATACCGAAAGACCTTTCTCGGACCATTGCTAAAGTGTCTGGATCCGGAGCAAGCTAGTTACATCATACGGGAAATACACTATGGCATCTGCGGTATCCATGCCGGGCCCAAAATGATCGTAACAAAGGTAAAAAACGCAGGGTATTACTGGCCCGGAATGCACGAAAGCGCCGTGAAAGAGCTCCAGCAATGTGACGAATGTCAGAGGCACGCACCTATCAGTCTCCGAGCTAAAAATGAAATGATTCCAGTAACCGCCGCCTGGCCCTTTCAAAAATGGGGCGTCGATATAGTCGGACCTTTCCCGAGATCGAGCGGAAGCGCACAATACCTGTTGGTTGCAGTGGATTATTTTACTAAGTGGGTAGAAGCTCGTCCATTCACAACCATCTCCGGCTATAACGTGACACGATTTTTCTGGGAGCAAATAGTATGCCGATTCGGCCTGCCGCTCTACATCATAAGCGACAATGCAAAACAATTCGCGGAAAATCCCTTCAAACGGTGGTGTGAAAGTTTAAAAATCAACCAAGTTTTCTCCTCGGTTGCTCACCCCCAGGGCAACGGGCAGGTGGAGCAGATTAATCGTCGCATCGTTGATGGCATAAAAAGAAGGTTAGGGCAGGAAGGAAAAGGCTGGGCGGATGAATTACCGAACGTCTTGTGGGCGCACCGAACATTGCACAAAACTAGCAACGGTGAAACACCGTTCAGCCTGACCTACGGAACTGAAGCAGTGATTCCGGCCGAGATTGGACTCCCAAATCAAAGGCACAAGAATTGGGAAGAAAACGAACGCGAACTCCGGTCCAACCTTGACCTACTGGAAGAGCGCCGAAACATAGCCGCAATCAAAGAGGCTCGGTACAAGGAAAAAATCGAGAAGTATTACAATGCACGGGCTAAAATCTACAAGTTTAAAGTCGGAGACTACGTGCTCCGAAACAACGACGCAAGTCGCGTCGAAGCCCCCGGCAAACTTACCCCAAAGTGGGAGGGGCCATACCGAGTCAAGGAAGCCAGTGAGAAGGGCTCGTATGTGCTAGAAAAGCTTGACGGAACCCCAGTGCCTCGAACATGGAATGGGGTACACTTAAAAAAGTGCTTCATGTAAGCAATCAGCTACGGCTGAGGAAGATCGCTAATTTACATTTTAGTATTTCCAAATTTCAATATGTAAATCGGGAGGGCATACCCCGATAATTTGTTACTTCCTTTTGTAATCGGGATGTTTTTTCCCCGAATTAATGAATAAAGCGATCTATATCTTTATAAACATAAAGGTAGCATACATACAAGTTCGAACAAAAATTCTAAACGTGCACGAACGGGCCACGACCCATGCCTCGCGCTGATCGAGAAGGCTTAAATAGTTAAAAAGAAAATTGAAATCTATTGAGCAGGTGAAGCACTTCATCTGGTGCGATCACCAAGATTAAAAGTATACAGCAAAGGTTTGGACGCAAACCGATGCTAAGTAACTGAGTTAAAAATAAAAGATTTAACACAAAAATAGTTATACATCTTTGATTGAACGATCAAATGTACTTCAGGCAAAGCAAACTAATGAAGCACATTGTACGGTTACAAAAAAAAAAAGAAGCAAACTGATGAGACACATTGTACGGTTACAAAAAAAAGAAACAACATTAAACATGAGCTATATTATCATCATCTCCAACAATGGGAAGTTTACTTCTTTGTTGAATAACCGATAGGGGCTCATCTAACAAGTCAGCCACCTTGTCGAGAACAGAGATATTAAGCTCATCGAAAGCTTTCACCGCAGCGTCTAGGGCACTCTGAGCTCCAGCATCATAACCTGGAACCTCTTCCGCAGAGCCAACTAGATTCTGCGCGGCCTTAAAACCCTGTTTTATCCCCTCATTCGCCCCAACTGCATTAACACTGTTGACAAGATCAGAAACCACCTTCTCTAATTCGGGGCTCTGATGCACCAGCTTAACAACCCATGCGACCCCATCTGTCAGAAACCATTGCTTGGTAAGTTTCAGCTCCGACAGTTCCGCGTATGCTTCAATCATATCACGCTCGCACCGGATCAACATTCCTCTAGCTTCATCAATTGTTGTCTTGTGCGATTCGATCTCCCTGTCGCGAGCTCTCTCAATTTCGCCTTTAGCTGCAAAGGAACGACGTTCAAAAGGATCAACAATGACAATATAAGAAGAAGAAGAAAGAAGCAAAGATCATGAACATACCATCAGATAAACGGTGGTAGTCAGCCAGAAGTTGGTCATGAGACGCCTGCATTTCTTTAAGCTCGGCTGCATGCTTCATCTCTACACCGGTTAACTTTTTCTCCAAATCATCAACTTTCGACTTAAAAATCTCCAAATCCTGAAGAGCTTTATCTCGAGCCTCGTAAGCGGCCGCAGCCGACGCTTGGGACGACTTGTTAACCTCCTTGGCCTCTAAATTTTGCTCTTTCAAACGATCAACCTGAGCTCGAAGAGAATTCAATTCCTGTTTCGTTTTCGAACGGATGTTATCTTCTTTTTCCAAGTTAGCAACCTCACGTCGAAGCTTGTTGCAATTTGACTCCGATTCAATCCAACGTTTATACGTTTCCACCACCAATGAGTTAGACTGTGCCTGATTCACCATAAGGGCGTTTCCAAGTTCCGGGCCACTCATCTTCCGATAATGAGAATGTTCCGCTGGAGTCCCAAAATGGAACAGTGCCATCTTCGCCGATAAAGCGTCCACTATCCGATCCTTGTTCGTCAATGACCACTCCGGGATATACTTCTCCAATGCCCTAGCCGAATCCATATCCTCAATGCCGCCCGAACCTAACTCCCGTGATAAGAAAACAGCTTCAGTGTTAAACCATAAAGGGGACGAAGAGGCACTGTCCCCACCATCAACAGGTTTGGGACTCGGCCTTGACACGTTAGAGGCAACCCCCGTGGTAAACTTACCCGAAGGAGACGGTTCGATTCTTTTAGGATCGGAGGTACGAACATCAGTAACAACTTTAATGCCTCCTCCTCCAAAGGACAATGGACTAGACGGAATGTTTTGCGGATGGTCCCTGGGGGTACGACCCTCATGAAGATGAGCATCCAAATTTTCTAACACACCCCCAGCGGCAGAAAACCCAGTAACTTGGTCATCATCATCATCCAGAGTAATAGTTTTAAGATCTAACTTCGTTTTCTTCTGCTTAAGCTTCGGACCAGATTTAGACGAAGCCCTCTTCCTTTTTAAAGTAATATGAGGCTCCCCACCTTCATTCTCATCCTCTTCATCACCATCATCGCCCCCCTCCAAGTTCTCGGCACGCTCTCCTTCGTCTCCCACCGATAAATGAATTCCTTCATCCTCAATTATAAACTTAGAGCCCGATCCTTTTGACCCGATCGAAGCACCTCCTTTTCCTTTACCCTCACCGCTGCCAGTTGCCGTCACAATCTGAGCCGCAGTAACATTCCCTATTGGAGCCGAAGGGTTCGGGCCCGCACTCCCTTGGACGTTTAAACCTCCTCGATCATCCAGAGCTTCCGGCTCCCGAATCTGATAAAGATTATCGTTCACCACGGTTAGATACGGAGGATCGCTCTTCGGTGTCCTCGTAGCGCGAAGCTCAAGCTCTTTGGAGTCAAAGGACTTCAACCTTAACGCCTCTCTCAAACCCATAACTGCAAAAAAGATAAACAAGCAGCATCCAAAGTTCGGTACGGTGTATATATAAAAAAAAAAAAAAAATTTTGAGAGACGCGGCAAGTGCCACGACCAAAAAGTAAGAAGCGTGACTAACCCTCTCCGTCCCACCTAAGGGTAGGATACCACGCCAGCTCGGACCAAATCGTGCTGATCCGTCCCATAACAAGAATGTGTTCCGGATAACTTTGAATGCGACCTGCTTCCTTAATCAAGGCTGCATATAAGGTCCTATTAAAATCGAAGTCCTTAGGGAGAGAAGACGGGAGTTTCATCTTCTTAGTCCTCCAAACCATGAACTCCGGAACGCATCGGTCATCAACGTAGAAGAATCGTTCTTTCCAGTCCTTTATACTAGTAGTAATCCATGTATAGCAGCAGGAGTCCTTATCTCTGACCTCAAAGGTATACCAGTTACCGGACCGATTCAACTTGTAAAAAGCCCGGAACACATCCAAGTCCGGTTCGGATCCTAAGCCACGACAAGACAGCTCAAAATGACACACCTTGGCAAGGCCAAAAGGGTTCATCTGAGTAATATGCACCTCGTGAAACGTGAGAACCCCGACCAAGAACTTCGTCAGAGGGAGGCGGTAGTTACAATAATCAAATAAGCGCGTGTACACCCCAATCTTCCCCGGAGGAAACGGAAAAATAGGGTTATCCTTTTTAGGGAGGACAGGGTGCAGAGATGCAGGGATTGCATACCTTTCTATATACCAATCTAAACCATTTTTAGTTAAAGTATTAAAACAACCGGACAAGTTGTTTTTCGACGCCATAGTAGAAAGAAGCTAACCTGTATTTGTAGACCGCCCGTTCTCGGAGAAGAAAAGGTAAAGAAGATGAGGAAGATAAAGAGTAAAAAGAAAAAAGAAGTGAAAAGGTAAAAAACAGATTATTCTGCCCCCTTTATATAGGGATAAAGAAACCGACTTCGAACCACCAATCAGGTGGCGACACGTCATGATGGATGACACCCATCAGCCATCACATCAGGCGGGAAAAGTAAAAACGACCGTCGGTTACCCAACTATGGTCACCGCCTTGAAATTCAAAATTCAAAAAAAAGAAAAAGCGACAAAACCGGAGACGTTTAAACCGCCAAGATAACACTGTTATAGTTCGAAGCTGTTATCTAAGAAACACCACGAACTAGGGGGACTTGATGAGGATACGTCCCCTGGCCGGACCGAATCATCGCCATAAGCAAGAACCGAACCGCGATACGGACAAAACCGGACCTCGCATCATAAGACAGGACGAACGCTATAATGGTCCGGTTTAACTAACTGGGCCCCACTCCCATAACTGCCATGATAGCGACTGGTCCGACCCTAACTAACTCGCCACATCAGCACACCCAAAAGCTATAAATACCCCGCCAAGGTCTCCAGCAAGGGGTAATCGTGATTCTCTCTCTCCCTGACTTATTTCCTCCTCACAAATACTTATTCTCACGCCCGAGCTTGGTCACAGAGAGGCCCCCCTCCCTGTGACGAGGCTAACGGCGTGCTTGTCTCTTGTGATCTTGCAGGTCTCTTGTTGGATCATCTGAAGTTCTACTCTGGCCAGTCCGTACCAACTGGTTTCTGAGTCTTCACTTCCACAATAGAATTGATGTGTTTTAGAATTAAACAATTATTCAAGCATAAAATATCGTTTGATTCTATTTTAAGGTACATCCCTTGGTTTTTTTTTAGGTTGTACATGTGTACAAGTTGTCAACCTAACAAACGTGAGTGTGTGTGGAGTGGTCGGAATTAATAATCGTGATCGCTAAAACAATGAATATAAATAGAAAAGTTTATTTTATTCCCAGGATGTAAAACTTGTTTATAAATGCTATCACTTATCATTGATGGTTTGAAACACTAGTGGTGTAAATGAGTTAGACATGAGCTTGTTTATGGTCAACCTCGACTCGTTTAATTAATAGAGAGCTTAACTCATGAATAGTTTTTTAAGCTCGAGCTCAGCTCGGACTCGACTCGTTTATTATTTATGTAACTATTTTACAAATATATTTTTAAAATTATTTTACACATATACTTATAATTATTTTTTATGCATAATAAAATATATTCAATTCAAATTCAAATGTTTTTATCCTAATTTTATATATAATAATAATAATTATTACAAATACAAATTTAATCTATTAAATAAAAATTATGCTGATAACAAGCTCATTTAGACGCGTGAGCCGGCTCAGCTTCACATGTGAAACTCGGGCTCAAGCTTGTTTATTAAACGAGTTTCTCGAGTTCATTTAAGCACAACTTGATTCGACCTTTTAGCGGGCATATCTTTAACAGCTAATGAGCGGCTCAGCTCGTTTATAGTCATCCTGAGGTTTTATCCACTAGTCTACGGCCACGTGTAATTATATAGATATGCACACATAAAAGGACAAAATGTTAAAGGAACAAGCAAAAAAGGAAACCTGTTTTGTGGGGGGATGTAGAAGCCTTTGATGCCATCGAACACTTTGTCTGTGTTGAACCCTCTGTGAGTCGAGTCCAGCCCCAAGTCCCACTCCAACAATGTGAACACGTTCCGTCGTTTTCCCAACCTCTCACCATCCCGGAGATCCTCCACTCTGTACTCCCTCCGCCTCTCCTCCGCCTCTTCCACCGTCGTACTCCGCCGCGCGATCTCGCTCCTCATCGGATATAAAATATAATCGACCAAGCTGTGGTCAGTACAGCTACTAACTAATGAACCGTGATTAACTAGTTTTAGTCGGGTGTTAGTTAAATATATGGAGATATGAGAGGATAGGATTATTGGACCAATAATATGTGTAGTGTTTGTTTTAGAAGAAGATGGTTGTGGAACATGATCATCGAAAGAAAGGTGTCAAATCACGGGAAATGAGAGAGAAATAGAAATAGTGTTTTGTATGATGTAGGTGTGGAAATAATTAGCAAAGGAGGATCCTGTTTATATAGTTCAGCTTGAAAATAATCTATCATAGCTGTCTCATACTAATTTTGATAGAGTTAAATGTCATTTTAATGATTGTGGTTTGGGTTATTTTTCAGTTTAGTTCAAAGGTTTCATTTTTCGTTTGTGGGTCTAAAGAGGTTTCACCTTTGTCATTTTAGTCCACTAGGTTAACTTTATCCTTTTTTTTTTTGTTAATGAGAAGGGCAATTCGGTCATTTTATATGGCCAAATTGCCCTTTTAGTTAACAGAATTACATGTAAAATGACCGATTTGCCCTTCTCGTTGACAGAAAAAATGGATGAAGTTAACTCAGTGGACTAAATTGACAATGATGAAACCTTTTTGAACACACAGATGAAAAATGAAACATTTAGACTAAACTGATAAAATAGTATAAACCACAGGGACTATAACTCAATTTTTATATTATCTTGTTGATTGCTTTTTTGTTTAGAGGTTTTCGAGATTGGATGGTGAATTTTATATTTCACATACCAATTTTTATATTATCTTGTTGGTTGCTTTTTTGTTTTGTTTTTTATAATCTCAAAATTAGAGGTTTTTGAGATCGGATAGTGAATGTTAATATCTGAATTTGTATCCGAAATTTCGGATATCCGGGGATATCCTATCCGAAATTTCAGATACAGATTCGGATATCCGAATTTATAAAAAAATAAAAAAATATGTTTTGTGCGTCGATTAAAACTAAACCTATATTCGATTTTCCAAATTTTCAACATTGAAAACTAAAAACATTCATAAATTAATATCCGAATCCGATTATTTACTATATTTTAAACTAAATATAATGCTCATATACTATATATATATATATATATATATATATATATATATATATTTATAAAAACAAAATTAGTTTTCGAATGTCGGATAAACGGATTATCCGAAATTATTTAAATTCATATCCGAATCCGAAAATTCGAATATCCGATTTTCAGATATCCGAATTTTCAAATATTTCAGATTCGGTTTCAGATCCAATTTTTATTTATTATTATTTTTTTTTTTTTTTGAAAACTCCTACTCAATATTGCCGTAACTTAGGGATTAAATCTGTATCTTTCCATTTTATTTCCTTTTTCGCTCTATAAAAATGGTCACTTAGTTTCTTTATTCTTATCTATTCTATCAATAGGCAAGTGAATCTCTATTACAAAAACACGTAATCCACCTTTGGTGTTTTTTACTCCCAATTTTCGTAGGAAGTAATATTGTGTGATTTCATTATGCTTACTTCTAACAGATTTCTTTTTGCATTGATTTTAACTTACATGTCTACCAGACCCAAATAAAAAATCAATTAAGCTTTGGTGTTACAGTATCTATCAACTTGATTTACAAATTTTTTTATTTACATATTTTTCGGGTTAGATCAGTTTTCATTTTCCTTTCAATTGAATTTTAGTATTGTTATGTAGTGCAACATGAGGTTTTGTAATTGTGTTTATAGTTCTACTTTAATTTCATAAATTCTTCTCATCATGTGAGTCCCTTTGTTGAGCCAATGGGACATCTCTAGTTAATTGGTAAATTTAATTCTTGAAAAGAATAATTTGTTTAAGATGGGTGGTGTTGCAACGTATGTAGTTAATATCCCAATATATCAGTGATATATTGGTTATTGGTTCCCTACCGAGATATTGGTGTAAAATATCGGTGTCGATAATACTAACGATATATCACCGATTTTCTCGATATTTGTATTTTTCTTCTTAGTTTTGCCATTTGTCTTTCTTCTTATTGCTGCTATTAGTGTTTTAAGTGTTAATTGTTAATTGTTTAAAGAGTAAACTGCCATTTTGGTCCCTGTGGTTTGGCCAGTTTTTTCATTTTAGTTCAAATCTCAAACTTTTTACATCTGGGTCCCTGTGGTTTGCATTTTGTTGTCATTTTAGTCCAAAATCCAAAAATCCTCTATTTTAACTGTTGAAAACTGATTATTTTGTCCTTTAGTGCAGGGGCATTTTGGTCATTTTTTAAATTTTATTTTTTTAACAATAAAACCCAGATCAAAATAATTAGCTCTCTCTCTCTCTTCTCCCTCTCTCTATAGCACCACCACCACCGCCACCTCATCCCTCTCTCTCTCTCTTCTCTCTCTCTATAGCACTGTCACACCCCAACCGATGGCGGAATCATCGGGGCATGACACTGAGCGAAACAGATTGTCCAGAAGTTTCCACAACAACTATTAATACTATTCAGTTAAATGATACGTCCCATACCGTATCCCAAATAATACAATAAATTATTACAGATAACAACTAGTCAAGGAATTCTGTTCCGACAACTCAGATTTAAATAAAATAAAATAAATATTGTTTAATTGCTTCTAGAGACTCGATCTGCAAGATCTACAGACAACTATGCTCTAGACGCTTATTCCTAGCTCGCCTTCCTAGCAGATAAGCGTCCTAATTGCCTGTCAGATACGTTAAAATAAAGTCAATACATGCAATGTAAAGGTGAGCATAAAAGTTTGATAATAGCATATAGAGTTCGAAATAGTTTACGCATAACCAGCACGTACACAGAGGAAAACGATGCATGTTAATTATCGACATGGATCTATCGATACCAGTGACTGCGGGTTGACTGTCCGAGACAGTTCGCAATACATGATTACCACCGTAATCCATGCAAGTAATTGTCCTTAACAACCCCCGTGTGAACGGGTGCTGAGTCCAAACTATAGTACTACGTCGTTAAGGCAGGTAGACAACATTCCACGTGTAAACATAACAACAAGCATTCATTTAGTCACGTAATACATGCGAATCGGTTAGCGTTCAAATAATTGAGCAGTGTGATCGATTGTGATTTATATAAGTAACGTATGTAACACCCAAAAGTGCTAAAGCAAAAAGGGTTCGAGTATACTCACAGCGATTGATTGATGGATTGAAGGGAGCGCTTGAGAGTAGGGTTAGCCTGAGTGGTTCGATAGCATAAGGATGAGTAACGTGTTAAACGGAAACAAGTGTAAGTGTGTCGAACAGCCTGGTCGATCGAACAGCAGGTTCGGTCGAACGGGTTGTTCGTTTGGTTGGAAGGTCCGTTCGGACAGCCTGTTCGATCGGCCGGTAGGCTCGATCGGTTGGACTGTTCGAGTGGATTGTTTCTTCCATTGAGTAGGATGTGTTTGTGTATGATGGCTTGTCCTTTTGAAGTTTCCGTTGTAATATTTGAGAACACTGAAGTGTCCTTACCTTTCAGGTCGATCGATCGAACGGTCTGCTCGATCGGCCGGCTTAACCGATCGGTTAGAAACTTCAGAAATGGGTCCTCAGTGGAATGTCACCTGGTCGGACAGCATGTTCGATCAGGTGACACTCCAATACGTCGAACGAGTTGAAAATCGATTAAGGGTTGAAGCATAGTATCTCATGATCCGATGAGTAATGTTATCGAACAGCTCGTTCGATCGAACATCACTTCGTTCAATACTATACATCATGAAATTGTCAAAGTGTGGGGCCATGTGCTAGCCGATCAGCAGGCCTGGTCGATCGGCTGACATGTCCGATCGGTTGGGCTGTTCGTTCGAACAGCGTGTCCGATCGGTCAGCATCCTGACCTGGTAAGCCTGTTTGTCTAACACTTGGTTGTTCTGTTTGTTTGACGTTATATTGAGATATTTTGACAACGAGATGAACCATGGAACCTTCGTTCTTACTTGTTTCCCCTGCTTGGACAGGAATCACCCAAGTCCGGCCGGTGCACGGTTTGGAACGAAGTCTATAGGTTTAACCCGAAGTCGGTGAATCTCGTAGATAGAATCCGAATCTTGAACCACACAACCATGAGAGTGATTAGTGAGTTGGCTCAAGCTCCTTTTCTACTGGTTTGAAAGCATTGAGTGTAAAAGAGTTGAAAGAAATTTGGAATTCATTCTTTCAATCCTTCACATCATGTAAATGTTTAGATCTGTGATAGATCTTAGTTTGTTTATATGGAAATCGGCTAGATCCAAGTGATTCTTGGTGGATTGAGGCCAAAACAAGAAGTTCTTGAAGAACACCATGATGACATCATCCTAGAATGCTTAGATCTCGATGATTTCACAGTTAGAAATCAAGATTTGAAAGATAGGAAGATGTAGGAGCATGTATTGATCAAGAAAGTACAGGATTTAGGATGAAAACTTACCGGGATCGGAGTAAATCTGAGAAAAGAAGGGGAGCACGAGCTGGTCGGTCAGAGGGTTTCCAAAAGTGGAAAGAGTGACAATGACAGGCCAATTTATAGGCTTCCCAAAGAGGAAAGGGCTGGCCGATCGGACAGCCTGCTCGATCGGACAGTCTGTCCGATCGGCTGGGTTGTTCGATCGGCTAAGAGCCTGATCGATCCACAGCCTGTTTCGAGTGTTCGGTGCGATGATTTCTGATATTTCGATTTCGATTGAAGACGATACGAGTACGATAGAGTTTCCTATTCAAATTACTTTTAATCCCAACCACTATATCTACATACAAGCATCTACATTCCATATTCGATTTCGATTTCGATTGAGTTTCGAGTTTCGATTTGATTGATTCGATTGGTCACCACACATAACATAAAGTAAACAAGCACAGGTAACACGTAAGGCACACACACACATAATATAACACCAAATTCGCATAATTCGAGTCTCAAGTTCGATTGATGATTCGATTAGCTTGATTATTGATTGGTTAACTTTATCGCATTGTTACTTCCTACTATTCATAGTCGTAAATCGTTTCGCGTCGATTAAACATTCGATTACTTCGATTCCTTGGATTGACAACACTTACTCCACATAATACAAAACATAAAATAGACTATTTATAGTCAAAGAAGTCAAACTTGACTTGGACTTTGACTTTGACTTTGACATTCAAAAACACGGGGTGTTACAGCCTCCCCTTGTTTAGGGAATTTTGTCCCGAAATTAGGCTCGAAGCTGCACATCACCGTGAATGATATTACCAATTTCTCGCTTCAAATCTTCATTTGAACAACTGCGGGTACTTAGCCTTCATGTCGCTTTCGAGTTCCCAAGTGAACTCCGCGCCTCGTTTGCCTTCCCATCGGACTTTCACGATAGGGATGCGCGAGCGGCTGAGTTGCTTGGTTTGGCGATCCATGATTTCGAGAGGCTTTTCCATGAAATGCAGCGTTTCGTTGACTTGAAGGTCGTCGAGAGGTACAAACAGATCATGATTAGCTAGGCATTTTCGGAGGTTTGACACATGGAAATTCGGGTGGATGTTACTAAGTTCCTCCGGTAGTTCGAGTCTGTAGGCGACTTTTCCGATCCTTTCCAGAATCTTGAAAGGTCCAACATATCGAGGCGCTAGTTTCCCTTTCTTGCCGAATCTGGCCACACCCTTCCAAGGTGATACCTTTAGGATTACGTAGTCGCCAACGTCAAATTCAAGGGGCTTGCGTCTTCTATCGGCGTAACTTTTCTGTCTATCCCTGGCTTTCGACAAGGTGTCTCGAATCTGGAGGATTTTGTCAGTCGTTTCTTGTAGTAACTCGGGACCGGTTAATTGCGAATGACCGATCTCGTGCCATACAATAGGCGAACGACATCTTCTTCCATATAAGGCCTCGAATGGTGCCATTTGTATGCTGGCATGATAGCTGTTGTTGTACGAAAATTCGACTAACGGTAGGTATTTGTTCCAACTACCACCGAAGTCTATAACACACGCACAGAGCATGTCTTCAAGAGTACGGATCGTTCTTTCAGTTTGTCCGTCAGTTTGAGGATGGAATGCGGTACTCAGGTTAAGCGTCGTACAAAGAGCTGCTTGAAACGTTTCCCACAGTCACGAAGTAAACCGAGCGTCATGGTCTGAAATGATGTCACGAGGCGTACCATGATTACAAATGATCTCGTCGGTGTAGATTCGGGCTAGTCGTTCTACCTTGTAGTCTTCCCGTATTGGCAAAAAGTGGGCTGATTTGGTCAAACGCTCAACTATAACCCAAATGCTGTCGTGACCTGATGGCGTGGGCGGAAGTTTGGTTATGAAATCCATAGCTATACTCTCCCACTTCCCTATGGGGATTGGAGGTTGTTCGAGTAAGCCAGAAGGTCGTTGATGTTCAGCCTTTACTCTCGCACAAGTTAGGCAACTTCCAACATAGAGAGCAATATCCCGTTTCATGCCCGGCCACCAGTACTTGCAACGAAGGTCCTGGTACATTTTATCCGCACTGGGATGAATAGAATACCGGGATTTGTGGGCTTCGTTCATTATAATCATTCGCAAATCGGTTCGCTTAGGGATCCAAATTCGGTCCAGATAATAGAAAATCCCATCTGCTTTGCTTACAAGCTGAGCTCCATCGTGATAAATCCTCTCTTTCTTCAAAGTGCGTTCATTAAAACAAGCATGTTGGGCTTCGCGGATGAGGGTTTCGAGATCATGCTGGGCTTGGGTGTTGCAAATACTGAGCAAATAACTTCGTCTGCTGAGCGCGTCGGCAACAACATTTGCCTTGCCTGGGTGATAACGAATCTCACAGTCGTAATCGTTAAGAAGTTCAACCCATCGGCGTTGACGCATGTTAAGTTCCTTCTGGTTAAAGATGTGTTGTAAACTCCTGTGATCGGTAAACATCGTACACTTGGTACCATACAGGTAGTGTCGCCAAATCTTTAATGCAAAAACAACTGCGCCTAGCTCGAGATCATGGGTTGTATAGTTCTTCTCGTGGATTTTGAACTGTCGAGATGCGTAAGCTATAACCTTGTCCCGTTGCATGAGAACATAGCCAAGGCCAAGGTTGGAAGCATCACAATAGACAACAAAATCGTTGTTTCCGTCGGGCAATGTGAGAATGGGAGCATTGCAAAGCATATGTTTGAGGGTTTGAAAGGCAGACTCTTGTTCGGTTCCCCAAACAAAAGACTTGTCTTTATGGGTGAGAGCGGTAAGCGGCAAAGCGATTTTTGAGAAACTTTCGATAAATCGTCGATAATAGCCCGCTAGTCCGAGAAAAGAGCGAACTTCAGACGGGTTCTTAGGCGTAATCCAACTCTTAATTGCTTCAATCTTCGCGGGATGGACATGAATACCTTGACTATTAACGATGTGACCCAGAAACTGAACCTCCTCCAGCCAGAATTCGCACTTGGAGAACTTGGCGTAGAGTTGATTCCCCTGGAGTAGCTCGAGAACCAAACGTAGATGTTGCACGTGTTCGGCTTTCGAATTAGAATAGATCAAGACATCGTCGATGAACACGATGACGAAACGGTCAAGAAATGGCTTACACACGCAATTCATCAGATCCATGAAAACCGCGGGTGTGTTGGTTAAACCGAAAGGCATAACAACGAATTCATAATGGCCGTAACGAGTTCGAAAAGCGGTTTTGGAGATGTCTTCCTCTTGAATGCGCAATTGATGATAGCCTGAACGTAGATCGATCTTCGAGAAACACTTAGCACCTTGCAGCTGATCAAATAAGTCATCGATTCGAGGCAAAGGGTAACGGTTCTTGATGGTCAGCTTATTCAATTCCCGATAGTCGATACACATCCTGAACGACCCATCATTCTTTTTAATGAAAAGGACTGGTGCGCCCCAAGGAGAGGTGCTCGGGCGAATAAAGCCTTTTTCAAGTAATTCCTGGAGTTGGTTTGAAAGTTCCCTCATTTCGGATGGCGCGAGTCGATAAGGGGCTTTGGCAACAGGGTTAGCTCCAGGAATAAGGTCGATACGAAAGTCGATATCACGACTTGGCGGTAGTCCGGGAAGATCGTCAGGGAACACCTGAGGAAATTCACGAACCACTAGAACGTCTTTGACTTCGGCCTTCCTTTTCTTTTCCTTCTCCGCCACTACAATGTTGGCCAAGAAAGCTCTGTATTCCTTGCGGAGATACTTGCTAGCTTGAATGCATGTCATGAGTGTGAGACCTTTCGAAGCTGTTTCACCGTACACATATAAAAGATCACCATTCGCGAGCGAGAATCGATCATCTTATCGAAGCATACAACTTCAGCATGGTTTTCGCGAAGAAAGTCCATGCCTACTATGATGTTGAAGCTTCCGAGTTGCATGGGAATAAGGTCGATTGGGAAGATGTGATTGTTGAGCTCGAGAGTACAATCACGGAGAACAAAATTAACGGCGACAGTTCTTCCAGTAGCGACTTCAACTTCGAATGATGAGGGGAGATAAGAGCGCTTACGACTAAGGAGCTTCTCGAATTCAAACGACACAAAGCAGTTATCGGTTCCAGTATCAAACAAACATGATGCATAAATACCATTCACAAGGAATGTACCATTAACCACGTTGTTGTCAGCCTGGGCTTGACGGGCGTTGATGTTGAAGGTTCTGGCACGGGCTGCTTGTTGCTGTTGTTGAGGCTACTGCTGCTGCTGTTGGGGCTCTTGTTTCACTACCCTATTCGGGCACATGTTTGCAAAATGGTTAGGATCACCACATGCAAAGCAGACTCGTGACCGCGGGTGCTTGAGCTGCAGGTTGGCCTTGAGGAGCTGGGAGTAGAGCTTGATGAGCGGCGACTTGAGCTGGGGCTTGACGGGGACCATAGCGATAGTTCGCAGTGAAATGACCGTAGAGGTTGCAATGAGCGCAGAAATGACAGGCGATTCCCACCGGATGATGATATGAGCACGTCGGGCAGAGCGGGTGGGGACCTGTGTAAGCACGCTTTGCTGGCGGTGCATTGGTCACTGGAGCTGGTCGGTGATGAGACTGCTGCTGAGCTGGTACGGCTTGCAGAGGAGCAGCAGTTGTTGTGACAGCACAGTTCTTGCTGGAGCTGCTGTTGTTGTGCTTCTTCTTGTGGCGTGATGACTTGGATGGTTGAGCAGTGGAGTCGGTGGTTGGTGCAGTAGTAGCTTGATGCAGAGACTTGGATGGCTTATCCCAGAAACCAGCTTTTACTCGCTTGTCATTGATCTCGGCGGCAAGCAAGTAAGTCTCTTCAATTGATGATGTCTTGGTGGCGTGAACAAAATCGACAACACAATCAGGTAGAGCTCGAATGTACTTCTTGATGGCCATATCTGGCGTCTTGACTTAATCGGGACAAATGATGCTAAGCTGCTTGAAGCGAGCAGTTAAAGCAGCGTTGTCTCTGTCCTTCTGCTTGATGTTCCAAAACTCGTCCTCCAGCTTTTGGCGTTCATGGGGAGGGCAGAATTCGTCCATCATGATGGCCTTCAGCTTTTCCCAAGTCAGCTCATAAGCTGCATCATTCCCGCGTTTGTTTCGTTCGGCCGTCCACCAGTCTAGAGCTCGGGACTGGAAGACACCGGTCGCATTGAGGGTACGGAGATTTTCAGGACAACCGCTTTGGCGTAGAGTGACTTCAACTGAATCAAACCATTGAAACATGCCGGTAGGGCCATCTTCTTCGGTAAACTCTTTGGGTCCGCATGCCTTAAACTGTCTGAAACTGAAAACGGTCTTGTTGGCATCTTTAGGAGCATCAATTCGCGACTCCTCAGACGATTTGCTGACGTTTTCATACACCTCGCTCACAGCTTTTGCCACTTGCTTGGCGATGATAGCAACGAGACGCTTGTCTCTCTTCTCTTGACGGGTAAGTGGAGTTCTGTATCCTGATGACGACATAGTCTGCAACAGACATCGTCGTAGGTCTCAGACACAACAAATCGAATCTCACCTCACACGTTTACTATTCACTAAAGCTTAGGAACACGTCGAAACACATATCACATAAATACATAAGCACATAATCACCGATCCACGTAATCACAGAAGCACATAAGCACGTAGAGCACAGAAACACATAAACATAGAAACACAGAAGCATGGAAGCACATACGCATTCAGTCACAGAGGCTGTCAGAATACAGAAACCTACTATTCAAAGCTCGCGTGTCGTTTGATCGCGTATAGTATATCGAGTAGCATCGTATAGTCGTATAGCGTGTCGAGTAGTATAGCATAATCGTATATCATGTCGAGTGGCATAGTATAATCGTATTTCGTGGCATGATATCGTCTAGAATTGCAGCGACTTGTTAGCGTATTGAGGTAGAATAGCAATGCGAGTCGTGTGTGTCGATCGAAGCGATGGCAAAATCGAATAATTCTCCAAAAATTTAAACACATAAACATATATATACACATAAAACATATAAAATCGACGAATGATCAGAGTAGGCAATAGCGGGCTCAAGATCGAAACACATAAAATCGAGAGATAGATTGTCTGCGGCTATTAGACGTCGACTACCCAAAGCGATTCGACTATTCACATTAGACTTGTCGTCACATTTCGACTTTCAGGTTCGTGCTTCTGCCTCGATTCTTGGGCATTCAACACGCATTCCTTAGGTCATACTCGTTAGTTCAGGTCGTTGGAGTCCATCGAGGCTTTGGTGAGATAAATAAAAATCCGGAACAAGTTGTCAAGGTTAGGGTTCCACCCCTAGCTTAGCAACTTTTTCCTTGTTTTAGTAAAACTGAGGAGATGATTCATCAAAATATGGATTTCACTCCTGATTTGGTATAATTCTCCTCGTTCGTTATTCAAAATAATGAGGAAATCATCGATAAATTGATAAAATCAGTATTGATTAGGCAATTTAGTCGAGAGTTTGCGGTTTTCACACCTAATCCCGACTAAATCGCTTGTTCCTATTGGAGAATTCGAGTGCAGTGATAGCGTGGAATATTTAAATATAGCACATAAGCTTGGTCTGTTGGTTCCTAACTATAGTCTAGGTCTCTAAGACAGCAACCCGGACTAGGTCGTGTCTAGCCTAATTCCCTATAGTTATGGCTCTGATACCAAACCCCAACCGATGGCGGAATCATCGGGGCATGGCACTGAGCGAAACAGATTGTCCAGAAGTCTCCACAACAACTATTAATACTATTCAGTTAAATGATACGTCCCATACCGTATCCCAAATAATACAATAAATTATTACAGATAACAACTAGTCAAGGAATTCTGTTCCGACAACTCAGATTTAAATAAAATAAAATAAATATCGTTTAATTGCTTCTAAAGACTCGATCTGCAAGATCTACAGACAACTATGCTCTAGACGCTTATTCCTAGCTCGCCTTCCTAGCAGATAAGCATCCTAATTGCCTGTCAGATACGTTAAAATAAAGTCAATACATGCAATGTAAAGGTGAGCATACAAGTTTGATAATAGCATATAGAGTTCGAAATAGTTTACGCATAACCAGCACGTACACAGAGGAAAACGATGCATGTTAATTATCGACATGGATCTATCGATACCAGTGACTGCGGGTTGACTATCCGAGACAGTTCGCAATACATGATTACCACCGTAATCCATGCAAGTAATTGTCCTTAACAACCCCCGTGTGAACGGGTGCTGAATCCAAACTATAGTACTACGTCGTTAAGGCAGGTAGACAGCATTCCACGTGTAAACATAACAACAAGCATTCATTTAGTCACGTAATACATGTGAATCGGTTTAGCGTTCAAATAATTGAGTAGTGTGATCGATTGTGATTTAGATAAGTAACGTATGTAACACCCAAAAGTGCTAAAGCAAAAAGGGTTTGAGTATACTCACAGCAATTGATTGATGGATTGAAGGGAGCGCTTGAGAGTAGGGTTAGCCTGAGTAGTTCGATAGCATAAGGATGAGTAACGTGTTAAACGGAAACAAGTGTAAGTGTGTCGAACAGCCTTGTCGATCGAACAGCAGGTTCGGTCGAACGGGTTGTTCGTTCGGTTGGAAGGTCCGTTCGGACAGCCTGTTCGATCGACCGGTAGACTCGATCGGATGGACTGTTCGAGTGGATTGTTTCTTCCATTGAGTAGGATGTGTTTGTGTATGATGGCTTGTCCTTTTAAAGTTTTCGTTGTAGTATTTGAGAACACTGAAGTGTCCTTACCTTTCAGGTCGATCGATCGAACGGTCTGCTCGATTGGCCGGCTTAACCGATCGGTTAGAAACTTCAGAAATGGGTCCTCAGTGGAATGTCACCTGGTCGGACAGCATTTTCGATCGGGTGGTACTCCAATACGTCGAACGAGTTGAAAATCAATTAAGGGTTGAAGCATAGTATCTCATGATCCGATGAGTAATGTTATCGAACAGCTCGTTCGATCGAACATCACTTCGTTCAATACTATACCTCATGAAATTGTCAAAGTGTGGGGCCATGTGCTAGCCGATCGGCTGGCCTGGTCGATCGGCTGACATGTCCAATCGGTTGGGCTGTTCGTTCATACAGCCTGTCCGATCGGTCAGCATCCTGACCTGGTCGGCCTGTTTGTCTAACACTTGGCTGTTCTGTTTGTTTGACGTTATATTGAGATATTTTGACAACGAGATGAACCATGGAACCTTCGTTCTTACTTGTTTCCCCTGCTTGGACAGGAATCACCCAAGTCCGGCCGGTGAACGGTTTGGAACAAAGTCTATAGGTTTAACCCGAAGTTGGTGAATCTCGTAGATAGAATCCGAATCTTGAACCACACAACCATGAGAGTGATTAGTGAGTTGGCTCAAGCTCCTTTTCTACTGGTTTGAAAACATTGAGTGTAAAAGAGTTGAAAGAAAGTTGGAATTCATTCTTTCAATCCTTCACATCATGTAAATGTTTAGATCTGTGATAGATCTTAGTTTGTTTATGTGGAAATCGGCTAGATCCAAGTGATTCTTGGTGGATTGAGGCCAAAACATGAAGTTCTTGAAGAACACCATGATGACATCATCCTAGAATGCTTAGATCTTGATGATTTCACAGTTAGAAATCAAGATTTGAAAGATAGGAAGATGTAGGAGCATGTATTGATCAAGAAAGTACAGGATTTAGGATGAAAACTTACCGGGATCGGAAGAAATCTGAGAAAAGAAGGGGAGCACGAGCTGGTCGGTCAGAGGGTTTCCAAAAGTGGAAAGAGTGACAATGACAGGCCTGTTTATAGGCTTCCCAAAGAGGAAAGGGCTGGCCGATCGGCCAGGCATCCCGATCGGACAGCCTGCTCGATCGGACAGTCTGTCCGATCGGCTGTGTTGTTAGATCGGCTAAGAGCCTGATCGATCCACGGCCTGTTTCGAGTGTTCGGTGCGACGATTTCTGATATTTCGATTTCGATTGAAGACGATACGAGTACGATAGAGTTTCCTATTCAAATTACTTTTAATCCCAACTACTATATCTACATACAAGCATCTACATTCCATATTCGATTTCGATTGAGTTCGATTGAGTTTCGAGTTTTGATTTGATTGATTCGATTGGTCACCACACATAACATAAAGTAAACACACACAGGTAACACGTATGGCACAAACACATATAATATAACACCAAATTCACATAATTCGAGACTCGAGTTCGATTAATGATTCGATTAGCTTGATTATTGATTGGTTAACTTTATCGCATTGTTACTTCCTACTATTCACAGTCGTAAATCGTTTCGCGTCGATTAAACATTCGATTACTTTGATTCCTTGGATTTACAACACTTACTCCACATAATACAAAACATAAAATAGACTATTTATACTCAAAGAAGTCAAACTTGACTTGGACTTTGACTTTGACTTTGACATTCGAAAACACGGGGTGTTACAAGCACCACCACCACCACCACCGCCACCTCTTCCCCCTTCTCACCACCGCCACTCCGGCGTCGTCCCATCCAACAGTCACGCCCACACCCCTTCCCAATTACATCATAATCTTCAACCCTTTTTCAAACAAACAAACAAACATTTCAGTGCATATTAACTTCATTGAATCTGAAGACATCGAGGTAAATTCGTCACAAATTCCACCGAATCACATAAAAGTAATCCGAATCAGCAATTGAAACAACAAAATTCTACAATAACTCACAAACAAATAGACATTTCAGTGCATATAACTTCACTAAAACTGAAATTGTTGAGGTAAATTCGTTACGATTAAATCCAAAATGAACCTGCAACCACATCCGATGAACCTGCAACTCCCTGCAACCAACCTCTCGCACCCCCCTGCAACCACATCCGATGAACCTGCAACTCTCTGCAACCACCCTCTCGCACCCCCTGCAACCACATCCGATGAACCTGCAACTCCCTGCAACCACCCTCTCGCACCCCCTGCAACCACCGCCCCTCTCTCTCAATCCGGTGAGCACCTCCACCCAAAAAACGACTGGGTAAACACTATAGGGTTAGGGTTTACCATGTGTTCTTGAGGCGGAGATCTTGAGGCAGAGATCTGTGTGTTCTTAGGGTTAGGGTTTTCGAGCGTTTGAGCTTCGATTTGAGCACCAGCAGAAGATGCCATTCGTGCCCTGCTCGTTGCGGTATTTTAGAGAGAGAGCAGGTCATTTTAGAGAGAGAGCAGAGTTGGTGGCGGTGGGATGGTGGTGGGGATGATGCGATGGTGGGGGTGGTGGTGGTGTGGTGGTGGTATTTTAGAGAGAGGGAGAGTAGAGTTGTATGTTAAGAGAGAGAGAGATGTTTGTATATGTTGAGAGATGAGGTTGAAGATGATGATAAGGGGTTTTATTATAATTGAGTTATAATAAAGAGATAATAAATCTAAAATGACCAAAATGCCCCTGAGGGTAAAGACAAAATAGCAGGTTATTAATGGGAAATCTGGTCAAATTTGAAATTTGGACCAAAATGGCAACAAAAACCAAACCACAGGGCCCTGGATGTAAAAAGTTTGAAATTTGGACTAAAGTGGCAAAACTGGCCAAACCACAGGGATCAAAATGGTAGTTTACTCTTGTTTAAATGTTGGTGCTTTATGTCTTAATTAGTTCCCACTTGCTACAATTGTTAGTGTTTTGCAAGTTGCAAAAGGTTAATTTGTTATTGGTAGGAGAGTATACTTAATTTTTATTGTTAAATTGTTACATATATAAATTTAGCATGATACTAAAATTATCGATATCCCACGGATATCCCACCGCGATAACCGATATCTTAATTATCGGTCCTTAACCAATATCCAATATTTTACCACATTAACTACTTAGGTTGTAACACCTGGTGAATTTGAACCCTAATCATTAAATACCATAATAGTTATAAATATTAGTTCTCAACTTTTATATTTAAACATTTATTAAACGGGATAAAATATTGATGGTATATGCATTCAAATGAGAAGAAATTCTTTGTAAGAAGAAAAAAATTCAACCAATAAGAATCCTTCATTTTGCTTCATTTGATATTTGTATTTAATGCTATCATAAGGTATATTAGTAAAGTTACATAGATCATTAATTTATAGTCTTCCTCTTTAATAGCTAACTACAGTAACTTATTTTACAAAATATATATTAAAAAAATAATAGAGTGTAGAATAAATTTCGAGGCGTGTAGGATAACTTACGAGTTGTGTAGGATAAAGCGTGAGATAAATTTGGATATGTGTATGATAAATCTCTAAAAATGTAGGATAAATTTTTATGTGTGTAGGCAAAAAATTGTAGTGTGGAGAATGATAGCATTTGTGACTATTTAATTAGTCAAAGATAATAATAAATGAGATAAGAGAAAAATTATCTAATATTTTACAATTTTATTACTTTTTTTCTCAATTAAATTTTCTTCTCAGATGATACTTCCCTTATAAGGAAGAACCTAAAATAATAAATTGATACAAATGATTTTTTTAAATCTTTTTTAAATTAATAAATTCAGAATTTAGAAACAAAAAAATCCACCTAATAAACATATAACTAGTTGTGCCATATATCATAATTCTATATATAATTCAGTCACATCTTATCTTATCTTAAAATATTGTTTTAAGATTTCTAAGTTTTCTTTACTAAGTTATTTAATATTATTTTCTCTATTCAATCCGTATAATGCATGGGTTTCTAAACTAGTGATATAATAAAATGTTAAAATCTACTAGTAATTGAAAAGGATGTTAATGTAATTAAATGAATACTAAATAGGTTAACATAATTAAATAAGTTGCTGATTGTTTAGTTCTTAATTGTTCAAACTTCTTACTGGTTCAACATTTAATGATTCAGACTGTTTGTTTCGCGAGTAAATGTCTCAATGGTTCAGACATTTGCCTCTGAATGGTTAATCATTATAATTAGTCTGAATGGTTAATCATTATACTTAGTCTGAATGGTTAAGACGTCTAATATGAATTGGTCATACATTTGTCTCTGAATGATTAAGCATTATACTGTCTCTTAATGATTTAGAGCTCTTACTAGTTCAACACTTAATGGTTCAGATCTCTTACTAGTTCAACACTTAACCATTCATAAGTTGCCAAACAACCCCTAAGTCTTAAAGAAGTTAAACTACAAAATAAAATCAAAATTAAAAGGGGCAAATTACACTTTTCGTCTTTTATGTTTGTATCAGATTGCAATGGATAACCTTTAACTTCAATAATTGCAGTCACAATCCTTTATTTGGAAAACCTATTACACCCTATGTAACAACCCGTGTTTTTGAAGTCAAAGTACAAGTCAAAGTCAAAGGAAAAAAAGATTGCTAAATGCGATATGTCACTCCTTGCTTAATTATTGATTGTACTCTTTAACTTTGTAATCGAAACTCTATTTTAAGTTACTTTAGTTGTATTATGTGGAGTAAATGTAATAATCGCAGTTTATCGCCAATCAACTTACACTTGAGGATCTACAAGTGGACGAAACATTACACTTCGTAGAAAAGCCTGTCGAGATCATGGACCGAGAAACCAAGAAGCTCAGGCGCTCACGCATTCCCATCGTGAAGGTTCGCTGGAAGGTAAACGCGGCGCAGAGTTCACCTGGGAGCTCGAAAGTGATATGAAGGGGAAGTACCCTCAGCTTTTCGTTACGTCCGCGCCTTAATTTCGGGACGAAATTCCCTAAAGAAGGGGAGGCTGTAACAACCCGCGTTTTTGAAGCCAAAGTACAAGTCAAAGTCAAAGTCAAAGGAAGAAAAGATTGCTAAATGCGATCTGCCACTCTTTGCTTAATTATTGATTATACTCTTTAACTTTGTAATTAAAACTCTATTTTAAGTTACTTTAGTTGTATTATGTGGAGTAAATGTAATAATCGCAGTTTATCGCCAATCGACTTATCGATATCTCATCGCTATCGCATCGCAACCCGAATTATGTGTTCTGGATATTGTTTTACGTGTGTGCTATTTATGAGTTACTTGTGCATGTTTATATTTGTTTTGTGGTGATTAATCGAAAACGCAAATCGCAATTCTATCGCAACGCAATCTCATCACAAACCCGAGATTTAGGGTTAATTATGTTGTTGTATGTTAGTTAGGTTATTTGTGTAACCATTGTTTAATACTATCGCACCGCTTACACACAACACATCGCAACGCTTAACGCACGAAACGAAACACCGAAACTCAACTCGTCGGAGACGTTCGATCGAATGACCATTCGATCGAATGGTCATTTGTCCGGATGCCCATCCGATCGGATGGCCATCTGATTGGACTACCCTCCGATCCGTCACACTACACCGCCTTTCCTCTTTTGTCACCTATAAATACCACCTGTCACATCATGAACAGTGATGTGACAGCTCTCTCGTCCGACCAGCGCTACCAGCCCTCTTTTCTCTCGATTTCTCGCGATTCTTGTAAGTTTCTACCTCAAATATTGTACTTCTATGATCTACACAACTCCTCCATCTTTTTCACCAACAAATCTTCATTTTTAACCATGAAATCGACTGATTTGAGGTGTTCTAGGATGCTGTCATAATGGGGTTCTTATGAACTTCAAGATTTGGCCTCATTCCACCAAGAACAACTCAGATCTAATAGATTTCAACATGTTTAAACACTGATTTCACCTAAATCTAAACATTTTCAAGATTAAAAAGGATTGAAAGATGTTTCCCTAACTTTCTTTCAACTCTTTTACACCCATGCACTCAAAACCGATAGAATCAGAGCTCATTCAGGCCTTCCACTCATCCTCTAGTGAAGTGTTGGTCTGGGAACTGATTCCTATCAAAGAGACAGCCGATTCACGGTTTGAACACGAACAACCGTCATGAACAGTTAACTGATTGGACTGGGGTGATTCCCACCTCGATCGGATGACTCGGACCTAATGGATTTCCGTTGTTTAACACGTTGTCATACCGTCTCGGTCAAACCGCAAACTTCCCGAACTTACAAAATTTCTAACTTTCAAAACGAGCAAGTCACCAAACAGACTGCCGTCCGACCGGATTGCCATCCGATCGAACGACAATCCGATCGGATGACTTGTGATCTCAACACATGAACATTTTTACAATTTTTCAAAGATCATCAGTTTCCAACGGATAGTCATCCGATCGGATTGACATCCGATCGAATGACCATCCTGCTGTGAACTTGTTCTCTATGAAATATCTCAGTCGGAACGGATCACCATCCGAGCGAGCGAACGACCATCCGACCGGACGACCGTTCGACTGGACGACCTGAAAAGTAGAGATACTTCTCTGTTTTTAAAATGCTACAACGAAAACTTCAAAGCTATCATACAGAAACACATCCATCCCGAACGAAGGACAATCCGATCGAATGGCCTGTCACACCCCGACCGCGTAAAACAACAAACCGCGGCGGAAACGTCGGGGAGTGTAGCAACAGAATTATTGTTTCACAACCATGGTATTTAAAGTTATGTTTTATTTATTAACAAAAGGGGGGTTACATTGTCTTAAACAAAAGAAACAAGAGTACATAACATTATTTAAACTAATCTTGCTTCTTTTATGTCACTAAGGCACAGGTCCGCCTAAGTGTATCTTGATCATTCCTATTCATTAGCTCCTGAAAACACATGTGAAAATAGGTACGTCAGCATAAAAATGCCTGTGAGATACATAGGTTTTGTTAAAATAGGATTCATATCTTGAGTTTAAAGAATTGTTTAATAAAAGTTAGTCATGAATCTTGTTAAGTGTTTTCTTTTATAAATCATACGAAAATTTGATAAGAAAACAGATGATATAAAAGATTAATGCATGATTAAATAAATAATCAAGTGAAAATGAGTTTGTATAACATATGTTGTTTGTAAAACAATGTTTATGGGAAAATGTGTTATTTATGTAAAATGTAATATGTCTAAGCTAAAATGGTTTAATTAACGCAACGATATGCAATATCACAAAAGCACTTATATATAGGAAGTACCAGCGGCGTATCCACCATGCTTTTATCATATTACACACGCCTCGTTATTTAAATCACTTAAACAACCCACCAAAATGTATTGTATAAACCAATGTCAAAATGTTTATGTGTAAACAATGTCTATTGTCAAAATGTAAATCATGTAATGTGTAACCAAATGTCATGTATGGCAAGTGAAATATGTCAACTAAACCATAGGTAAAATGCACAAAACAAGGTATTGAAATAATAGTTTAAATCAAAGTTATGTTTTGTAAAATAAATGCATGCTTTACTGATACAAACATCTATGCGGTATTGTTCTAATGCATACATTCAAACCTTGTGACTGTGGCGACAAACCCTTAAACAAATTAAAGGTTTACCTGAATTATGTATATTGGATTCAGTCATTCCTTCCACCCAAACAAACCTAGGATTTCAGGAACGGGAGTTGTCAATTCCTATGGTACCATTACTTACTACCAAGCGGCATGGCCAATGTTAATGAACGTATTTTTGTCTCATTTAAACAAACCAAATGTAAGCATGTGATGTAAAACAATGTATTAAGTATGCAATAAATGAACATACATAGCATGTGATGTAAAACAATGTACTAAGTATGCAATAAATGAACATACATAGCAAAAACATGGATAAAATAATGTACTATACGTGTACTAATGAACATAGCAAGGATATGATATGAAAACATGAAAAGCACGAAAGTAACAAGTAGGCACGTGTGTTTCACCCCAAAATGTTTGAAAAACAGTAAAAGAGGGGGCTATGTACTCACTTGAGATCGCTCAATAGTCTTTGGATAACAACCAAGCAATGCTAGAAAAATCACGGAATCAATCGGCACCTAATATAGGTAACTACGTTAATAAACCGGACCTAAATCGGAAGATCGGATAGAATGAGGTTTCGTAAACCAAATGAGTAAAGGAGCTCATGCTATATGGTTTAACAAAGCCTACATTCTAAAACGGAACCTATCCTAAGTGCTTACGACCCATTACGACTCGTTTAGTTAGCTTACGCTACTTTAACGCGTCGTTCGCGTAAAACGCGTTCGGACCGCCTAACTAGTCCTATGACAAGTAATATATGCCTTAACATGTCTAATAATATTACCTAATCAGTTTAGATGTCAAAATTTAGGTTACATATGCTTAAAATGAATTTGTGCGTAAAAAGGGCATTTTGGTCATTTTCCTAAGGCATATAAACTACATATCATACAACTAACTAAATGTAGTGACCATAAGGTATAACCTCGGAAGGTTATTCCCTATACAACTATGGTCACAAAACATGTTTGGTCGGATCCTAATGATCGACCAAACGGGTCGGGTTCGAAAGTCTAAGCGGTTGTTTAGACCGCTTACCTTACGACCCTATATAAGCACAAAACCTAAAGTGACGAGTTAAACATGTTAAAACATGTTTAACGAAGTTAGAAAACAAGTTTGGTATCAAAACAAAGGGTCTTGATACCCAAGAATAGTTTGGTTGCAAAATACGCAAGAATACGCATTTTGACCGAAACTACGACTCGTTACTATGCCTAAATAACGTGGTAATCAGTAGACATAGCCACAAGGGACTATGACCATCGTGATTACGCTCACGTTGCGAAGTTCAAACGAACTTCGTGTTGACCATAAACTGGTCAAAGCAGAAAGGCAAACGCAGTTTGACTTTCACGCTTAAAAACGCGTAAAAGCATGAAAGAAACTTACAAGAGGTCCAAGCAATGGAGATTTGATCTTAAAATTATCAGGTATGAAGGTTTTTAAGCTTCAACTTAGAGAAATCAGATCAAGGTGTGAGTTGCAAATGAAAATCAAGGGGGTATATATAGTTTTCGGGTCACCGTTAGGATCGTTCCTCGTTAAACGAGCTTCGATCTGAGCCGTACAAGTGCACCCACTAAATTAGAATACCATGGGTGTTAAAAACAAGCCCATAGTTTCATAAAAACCATTTGCAAACATGGGGGACAACTGGAAATGGCTGGAAATCAGATTTGTTGATCTGGGCTGCTTACCCACCCCGCGTAAGATGAAAGCCCATCTTACGCGGCCCGCGAGGGCTGGGTTTCCAGAAATGTCAGAAATGGTCCCTGCATGTGTTTAAGCTCATTTTTGGCATGTTTAAGGCTCGTTAAGCCATTTTCAAGGCTCTACAATGTTGCCTAAGCATAGGGGACATGAAACATGCTCAAAAATATGTCGGATGTCGGTTCGTTTGGCCGTACAATCACATTATTCGGTTAATTACGATGAAACACAAACGGATGTGAAAAACGATCCAAATTACGCGACGAATGGAATTTTATCATGCCAATCACTAAAATAAAATATTTTAATGATTACAAAAGTTTTTGGATGTCCGGAGATATTCAGAACGAAAGATATGCGCGAAAATGCAAACTTATGCACTTTTTGACGCTTTTAGTCCCTGAATGACCAAAAAGTTTATTTTAGCATGCCGAACCCCTCAAAGCCTATTTCTAAGCTATGTAAAGGATATTTTTGGTATGTTTAACTTATGATCATGTTCCGGATTGTCCGTCACAGTACAAATCGGCATACTTTCGTAGTTTGTCGAAATTAGTCCCTGTAAGCGAATAAAGTTGATTTTGCCATACCAAAGCCTTCAAAACTTATTTCTAAGTTATGTAAAGGTTATTTAAGGTATGTTAAGCATAAATTGATGTTCCGGAGTATTTGTCGTGTTAAACTGACTATGTTTACGCATCGGTTTGTGTATAACTCTCCAGAAAACGATGAAAAATGTCAAACATAAACAAACAAATATTAGGGTCAAATAACATTGTTTTATTGATAACTGAACTGTTTAAGGTTTATACAATGATTACAAGCACAGATGTCACATGGCCCTTCGTCATTCAGTTCACTCGTCACCGTTTAACGTACCGTTCATCGCTTATGCTATCGTTCTGTAATCAGGCTAACTTTCCATCGCTCCCTTCAATCCAAGACGGTGTTTATTTATTAAACACTATCTGTGAGTATACTCGATCCCTTTTTGCTTTACGCACTTTTGGGTGTTACATACGTTACCTATATTCAAATTACAATCGACACACAACGCAAACACTTTTTGCGCTAACCGTTATTGCATGTTATACGTGTTACTTGATGAATGCTTGTATGTTATGTTTACACAGTGACTGTTTCCTGACATCTTAGCAACGATAGTACTATAGTTTGGACACAGCACCTGTCGTGGACGGGGGTTGCTAAGGGTATCTCTTCACGTGTCACGGTGGTGATATGTGTTGCGCATTCTACAACTCGCAGTCACATCTGTGCATATTTCATTGTCGATAACCTACTAGCTTCACTTTGCTACATGTTACATGCTGGTTATGCGTAAACGTTTTCGCTATCTATTATACTATTAAACTTGTATGCTCACCTTTACACTATGTGTATTGACCTCTATTTTAACGTATGTGACAGGTGTTTAGGATGTTGTACTTTTCCTTGCTTTTGTGGAATCAAGTTAGGAGAGAGTCTTGAAACAAACAAACAATTTATATTTGAGTTGCCGGAACAATGATTGTCTTGAGATATCTATGTCTGTAATAACTGTTTTATTTGGATAAGTTATGGTATGGGACATAATGTTAATTATCTGGTAATTTAGTTGTTATGGATTTCTCCTGGATAATCTGTTTCGCTCTGTGCCTCACCCCGATGTTTCCGCCATCGGTTGGGGTGTGACACCCTACGTCCTTTAGCATTAATCAGGATAAAATTTTCAGTTAACTATAGCATGTGCTTTGCACATGAGGATATGTGGCTTGCACATGAGGGTATGTGCCCTTTATAGGGAATTTTGTTACATGTTTTGTCAGTAGACCCTAACCTAGTTAGATTTTTTTTGTTATGTCTAGTTACCCAAGGGTATTTTAGTCTTTTTACCCCTTTATTTAATATTATATAAAAAATAAAACAAAACGTTTTTAAAAATAAAACCACCCTCTCTCTATTTACCACTCTCTTCCCTACAACTTTCTCTCTCTACCACCCTCTCTCTCACAATCAGCTTCACCCAATACCCACCACCTACCACCTCCCACCACCACCACCACCATCAACCCACCACAAATTAGTCATTGCCTCCACCATAACCTCCACAATCAGCTTCACTATCTGCCACCATCAACCCACCATAACCCACCACAACCTCCACCAAAACCCTAGAACTATAACCATGATACAATCAGCTTCACTCTCTACCACCATCACGGCCGGAGATTCGAGTTCACATCCACAACCTTCATCTTCATCAAATATAAAATCTCCTAGATATGTTCTGCTGACGTCATCATCTCCGGTAGTGCGAACGGAAACGAAATTGTTGTCTGTTCGGCTGACTTCATCATCGTCGTAGTGTGAACGGAAACGAAATCATCATCGTCTATGACTGTACGACTGACGAGCCATGGCGATTTGGATGTAGGCGTTGACTTTCGTTGACTGTTGTTCTGTTTGTTCTCCGCCGTTGTCGGAGACGGTGATTGAGTCCATGCTGCGTTGGATTTCATCGACGGCTTGGAGGTACGTGTCGAGTTCGTGACGGTTGGATTGGAAGATGGTGCGAGTTTTGGTGTCTTCTGAGGAGGATGAGTCGTAGCGGTGGATGATCTGGTAAGCTTGTTCGAGAGGTGTAGGGTGGTGGGCGTCCGCCATGAACGGTGGTGGAAGTGTAGAGAGAGAAAGAGAAAGATTCAAAGGGTTTCTAGAATCTGTGTGGGTTTTTGGTGTTTGGTGAAGAAGACAAGATTTAATTATATAATGGGTGGTATGTACAAAAATTGTCCTTTATATGTATAAAGAGTTAAAAACTAAACTATCCTCATGTGACTTGCACGTAACCATATTTAACAAGAAAATCTAACTAGGTTAGGGTCAAAGGACAAATTGTGCAACAAAATTCCCTATAAAGGGCAAAACCTGTCAAATTCGTTGAAAATGACACCGCCTGAAATATGGTATCAAGATAAAGGACAAAACTTGTAATTTTTCCTTTTTAAATATGTTTGTAATGACTTTTGACATGTTTTTATGATTATATAAGTTTTAGTTTGATGTTCTTTTATTTTACATGACCCGACCCGCTATGAACCGAATTTTTTATATAGCCAGGGGCCTAAAATGTTAAAAAATATTCTTCACCCCAAGGAAAAAAATCTTTGAAAACACTAAGACCATGTGTAGTGGTTAACACCCCACCCTTGGGCGTTTTGCGCCATGTGGCAGCCCAGTCAGCAATGGGGCATTATGGGGCGTTTCCTAAAATGAGTCTAGTGGAGATGTGGGCATTATGGGGCATTATGTTTGTAATAAAATTAAATAAAAAAACATCAAAAAACCTGATTGGTTTTACAAAATGGAAAATGAAGGTGATTAGACACAAGAAATGAAGCTGGGCGTGGATAATAAAACGCCTAAACCAATTTTTGCCAAAAAAAACGCCCTGGGGGCCGATGTTGGGCGTGGTTGGGCATTATTGGGTAAAAAAATGCCTACTTTTTTAACCACTACGTATGGTCTAAACAACAAATATGAGAATAGTTGTAAATTATTATTTCCTAATTTTTATATTTAAGCATTTATTGACTGTGATAATATATTGATGGTAAATAGGGAATAACTTAAACATATACTTTTTAGTAAATTATACAAAGGAAATTTCATTTTTTTATTGTAAATTAGTACATTAAGAATTTAGAGTATAATACAAATAAATTAGATATTAATATCTAACTAGTAAATTTAAAAGAGGTTAATGCGATTAAATAAATATTAAAGAGGTCAATTTAGAAAATAAATTAAATAAGAAAACGGTTGGCCTTGAAGGCACTACAATGCAATGCCCTAAAAGAAATATAACACAAAAAGCTACAGAGTGGGAGGTTAGAACTCTTGACCCTTGATTGAGAGTGTTATGGCAAGTGAGAATAGCTATGTGATATATCTTAATTTTGGTTTCATATCATGCAAATAATTTTGATGGGTCACGTTAAAAAACTTGCGAGTCCTACAGATTTCAATTGTATAGATACTACATATGAATTATTTTTTGTGTCGTCATTTGACCCTGTATGATATGCCTTCGATTTGTCGTTGTCTATAGTACCTAGAAAATATGTTTCCCATCGTATGGTCACGATATGGTAGGTAAGAATCACACTTCTTTGTAGGTCTATGTTGCATGTACACATGTTGTGCCTAAACTAATGTCACACGCAAAAAAAAAAAAAAAAAAGACAATTAACATTCATAAAAATCATTTTTATATCCCTTCAAAAAATTTAAATGGTGATGCTACCTCAAGTCACAAAATCATACTTACTTTAGGAGGCAATATTCAAACACAAGAGAAGTAACATATGTGCATCTAGATCAAAACTTTTAATCAAATATACTTTGATACATACCATGTTTTGAAATCACTAGTAAACCTCACCATTTTATTGTAGTTAACCGGGATTTACTTAACATCCAAAAAAAAGCAGAATAAACAGGATAAAATATATCTTATGTTGACATGAAAGTCAAACTAAGCCATAAATAATGTCAAATTCAAAAAACATCAAAGTATGTGTTTAGTGGTCTGAATAAAGGGACTAGATTGTTTTTATTAACTAGATTGTCAAATTCAAAAAACACATGAGATCTTTTTTATGATTTATGCTACCTTTTAAGAAAGGGCATGCGAAGTGTAGATTTTCCTGACTAAACGTAAACTCAATAGGGTGAAATAAGGGTTAGTCTCATCCCACATCGGTGGAATGTACAGACGAAAATATGTATATAGACTGAACGGAGTGATACAATGTCACGACCTTACTTGAACAGGATCTGTTCTATAGGCTTGTACCTCTGTATTCTTGATTCCCAAGAAGACAAAAACCCATGTCTGGTTGACCATGGATCAGTAGAGGATCGTTGCCAGCCCATTTGATGGGTTCTGGCATGGTTACATTGTTGTCTGACAGACAACTCTCCTTTTTTTTTGGAGAGGCACTTGCTAAAAGGGGGTGGTGGGTCAATGTAGATAGTCTGGATTGTCCGTTATGCAGGGGTGCTTATGGAAAGGCTAACCACATCTTGTTGTCTTGCATATGTTGCAAAAGTAGTGTGATCTTACATATGGTCATGGTGCAAGCTTCCCATTGCCTCTTTTGGATCTTCTTGGGCTTCCAAAATCCAAATCCATGGTGTCTTCCACTGATAGTGTAATGATATCGGCTTGGCACCTATTCACGGCAAGAAACAACAGTTTTCATCGGTCAACGGATCTCCAAGATTGGAGAGGAAATCAAATCCACTGGATTCAGTGAGTGGTGATTTATGGTAGTTTTTACCTTAAGATAAACTGCAGTTGACTTTGATTTAGTCATGTATGTTTATCAATGGTGTCTGCGACTCATCATGTATGGTCTTTGATTTAAGCAAAATACTTTTTGAAGGAACAAATGTAGACAAAAATGTGAGAAAAGAAAGTTAAGAGGGCTACAAATGTAACATTCTTTTCTTTGACCTTTTGATGCAGACCAAGATTCATGTAGTTTGTTTCATGGATTCAATAAACATGTTGAGAGAAAAAGTTATTGGTATTAAGATTAATTTTACCGTCTTATTAATTTTGAATGTACACTAGGTGACAACTTATACTTAGTTCTAAAAATATAACAAATACGTCAAGTCGATAATGGGTGTAACTAATCAAGTTGGAGACCTTAGCCTCACACTCATGCCCGTATGATTGTTTACATTTTGGCATGCCCGTATGATTGTTTACATTTTGGCATTGTTTGTTTTTCGTGGTTGAGTATAAAATGTTTTACATATAGAATTTGGTAAAATTTTGATTTTCAAACCTAAACAAATCGAGAGTTTAATAAGTTTTGATTTTTCAATTATGAATTTAAGTAAAAATTTGAGTTTCAAATTCAAATCATACTCAATCTCAAACTCAAGTCATGTGATTGAGAATACAGATTATTATAATATGTTTCGGTTATCCCATTATTCTATACAATCTTAAAACAAAAGGTCGGTGGCTGTCACATCACAGCCACCGCCTTTATATTTATATATAAACATTGTTTGAGCTAAGGAAAACCAAGTTGGAGTTTGTTTAGTGGTTGTTGCATCTAAAGCTGAAGAAAAGGTCCTGGGTTCGACTCTTTATTCTTCCCATCCTTTTGTGAAATAGAGTTAAAATTTCCTTTTTCTCGATTAAAATTTCTTTTTGTTTTTCAAATGCAGTTTAAAATTCCTGTTTTTCAATTAGAGTTTCCTTTTTTTTCTTTTTTCTTTCAAATGCAGTTTAAATTTACCTTTTCTCAACTAGAGTTTAAATTTTATGTTATTACTCGAGTCAAAACTTACTAAAATTAATTATTTACATATAATCTAATATTTGGGTAAGGATTAAATAGAAAGTTTATTTTGGCTAAAAAGTATAGAAAGCAATAGGATTAGGACATGTGGCAAAATTTAAAATAAAGAGGAAGGGTATTTTAGTCCATGTTATTCTTTTTTTCTTCTTTCTTCTTCTTCCCAGTAACATGAAAACCCACCATTTTCAAAACCCACCATCTTCAACCATTTCTTCACTTTCTATCTCAATAATCACTATATTATAGTGCGATTTTCATCACCAATCAATGATTCAAACACCCGATCAACGTGTTCTTCAGCTTTTTTGAAGAAAAAACCCAGTTTAATTTCATACAAAATCTCGTTTTTTCCGGTGATTTTGAAGATAATCACTCGACCTGTTCGATTCGATCTCTGATAAGTGTTTCAATCATTCAAATTTCTTCAATCGTTGAAGAAACCGACTTCGATCCATGTAAGAAAATTCTTTAATTTCATTTTTATTTTTTGGGTCTTTGATTTAGTCATTGCGTTTTACGATCTTGGCGGGGGTCCGGGGGCAGCGCCCCTGGTAGCAGGGTCCCAGGGGCGGCAGCCCCTGGCGGGGTCCGTAGACAGTCTTTTAATTTTCTGTAAATTTTCTCTGGAAAACTGCATTCGTAGACAGTCTTTTGATCTCCTACTTCCTGGTTCAGAAAATTCACAGACAAAACTATTGTCCTGGTTCAATGCGTTTGAGAGAGAAAACATTTTCTTTGGTGTTTTTAGGCTATTGCGTTTTAGAACTAAGACATTTTTATGTGTTTTCTGGCCATTGCGTTTTAGAAAAAAACACATTTTTGAAGTGTCTTTAGTCATTGCGTTTTAGGTAAAACACATTTTTAGGTGTTTTCAGTCCATTGCGTTTTTGAGAGAACACTTTCTTTTGTTTTTTTAGGCCATTGCGTTTTAGAAAGGAGACATTTTTAAGTGTTTTATGGCCATTGCGTTTTAGAAAGGAGACATTTTTAAGTGTTTTATGGCCATTGCGTTTTATAAATAAGACATCTGTTTGTATTTTTTGTGCATTGCGTTTTAGGTAAAACACATTTTTATGTGTTTTCAGTCCATTGCGTTTTAGAAAACAGGCATTTTAAATGTTTTCTGGCCATTGCGTTTTAGAAATAAGACATTTCTTTGTGTTTTTGGTGCATTGCATTTTAGGTAAAACACATTTTTATGTGTTTTCTGTCCATTGCGTTTTACAAAGTACATTTTCTTTTGTGTTTTTAGGTTATTGCGTTTTAGAAATAAGACATTATGTTTTCTGGCCATTGCGTTTTACAAATAAGACATTTCTTTGTGTTTTTTTGTGTATTGCGTTTTAGAAAAACGTCATTTTTAGGTTTTTTTTTTCATTGCGTTTTACGCAACTGGGTTTTTTCCATTGCGTTTTACGCAACTGGGTTTTAATTTTTTTTCGAAAATATAGCAATAGTTACTCGTTTTGAAGATAAAAAACGCTCGTTTTTTGGTGCAATTTTTATAAAAAAATAATGTCGTATAAAAGAGTTATTAACGTTTAAAAAGGGGGGAGGAGGAAATTGGAGGAGAGAGAAACTATTGCCTTGGATTGACTAGAATGCCCCTAAACAAACCCACGCGCCTCTTTTCAATTTCCTTTTTGAAGGATCATCCACTGTGTAGAACTGCCTCATTTCATTCTTTACTACATGGAGTTCCAGTAGATAACTGGCAGCTACTGGTGTAGTATCTGCAGAGTCATATCCTTGAAGAGCTATTGGATCTTTGATTGGATTGACCAACTTTGGAGGAATGAAAGATTCAGGTTTGGTGATTTTGTAAGGTACAGATGAAACATGATCAGGTGCTGGTATGTCATCATCATGCACTTGAAACTTTTTTCTTCTAGTATACACATTTTCAGGAGGAGGTGTTTCTGTTTGAGGTTTTGGAGCAAAAGGAATTATGGCTTGGGAAGGATTGTTTGAAGTGGTAGGTAACTGACTAACAGTTGTTGAAACAACTAGTGTCTCAACCACTGTTGTCACTACAAGTGTTGATGTATCAACAGTTGTCTTTTGCTTTAAGGCAGGTGGTGATTTTTGTGATGATGGTTTTGTTTGTGGTGTTTGAGTAGTGATGGTGTGCGTTTGACTAACAGTTGTTGAAACAATTGGTGTTTCAACCACTGTTGCCATTACCACAGAAGATGTGTCAACTGTTGTCTTCTGCCTTTTGGCAGGTGGTATTGGTGGTGGTGAAGTGATTTTTGGTAATGGTGATAAGGCAGTGGATGTAGTGTGTGTTGAAATGGTAGTGGTGGCAGTTGGTTGGGTAACAGATGTTGAAACCACTGAAGTAGCAACAACTGTTGATACAAAATATACAAGTTGTGTAGGATAAAGTGTGGGATAAATTTGGATAGGTGTATGATAAATCTCTAAACATGTAGGATAAATTTTGATATGTGTAGGCAAAAAATTGTAGTGTGGAGAATGATAGTATTTGTGACTATTTAATTAGTCAAAGATAATAGTAAATGAGATAAAAAAAAATTATCTAATGTTTTACAATTGTATTATTTTTTTTTCTCAATTAAATTTTCTTCTCAGATGATACTTCCCTTATAAGGAAGAACCTAAAATAATAAATTGATACAAATGATTTTTTTTTTAAATTAATAAATTCAGAACTGAGAAACAAAAAAATCCACCTAATAAACATATAACTAGTTGTGCCATATATCATAATTCTATATATAATTTCAGTCACATCTTATCTTATCTTAATTTATTGTTTTAAGATTTCTAAATTTTCTTTACTAAGTTATTTAATATTTTCTTTATTCAATCCGTATAATGCATGGGTTTCTAAACTAGTGATATAATAAAATATTAAAATCTACTAGTAATTGAAAAGGATGTTAATGTAATTAAATGAATACTAAATAGGTTAACATTATTAAATAAGTTGCTGATTGTTTAGTTCTTACTTGTTCAAACTTCTTACTGGTTCAATATTTAATGGTTCAGACTGTTTGTTTTGCGAGCAAATGTCTCAATGGTTCAGACATTTGCCTCTGAATGGTTAAGCATTATACTTAGTCTGAATGGTTAAGACGTCTGATATGAATTGGTCAGACATTTGTCTCTGAATAATTAAGCATTATATTGTTTCTTAATGATTTAGAGCTCTTACTAGTTCAACACTTAACGGTTCAGACCTCTTACTGGTTCAACACTTAACCATTCATAAGTTGCCAAACAGCCCCTAAGTCTTAAAGAGGTTAAACTACAAAATCAAATCAAAATTAAAAGGGGTAAATTAGCCTTTTCGTCTTTTATGTTTGTATCAGATTGCAATGGATAACCTTTAACTTCAATAATTACAGTCACAATCATTTATTTGGAAAACCTATTACACCCTACGTCCTTTAGTATTAACCGAGTTAAAATTTTCAGTTAACTATAGCATGTGCCTTGCACATGAGGGTATGTGCCCTTTATAGGGAATTTTGTTACATGTTTTGTCATTAGACCCTAACCTAGTTAGATTTTTTTGTTATGTCTGGTTACCCAAGGGTATTTTAGTCTTTTTACCCCTTTATTTAATATTATATAAAAAATAAAACAAAACATTTTTAAATATAAAACCACCCTCTCTCTATTTACCACTCTCTTCCCTACAACTTTCTCTCTCTACCACCCTCTCTCTCTCACAATCAGCTTCACCCAAGACCCAGCACCTACCACCTCCCACTACCACCATCAACCCACCACAAATCAGTCATTGCCCCCACCACAACCTCCACAATCAGCTTCACTCTCTGCCACCATCAACCCACCATAACCTCCACCAAAACCCTAGATCTATAACAACGATACAATCAGCTTCACTCTCTACCACCATCACGGCCGGAGATTCGAGTTCACATCCAGAACCTTCATCTTCATCAAACATAAAATCTCCTAGATCTGTTCTGCTGACGTCATCATCTCCGGTAGTGCGAACGGTAACGAAATTATTGTCTGTCCGGCTGACGTTATCATCGTCGTAGTGTGAACGGAAAAGAAATCATCATCGTCTATGACTGTACGGTTGACGAGCCATGGCGATTTGGATGTAGGCGTTGACTTTCGTTGACTGATGTTCTCCGCCGTTGTCGGAGACGGTGATTGAGTCCATGTTGCGTTGGATTTCATCGACGGCTTGGAGGTACGTGTTGAGTTCGTGACGGTTGGATTGGAAGATGGTGCGAGTTTTGGTGTCTTCTGAGGAGGATGAGTCGTAGCGGTGGATGATCTGGTAAGCTTGTTCGAGAGGTGTAGGGTGGTGGCCGTCCGCCATGAACGGTGGTGAAAGGTCACGTGTGTCGTGTATTGATCGCTTACTCTGGCCAAGTAAGTAGTGAACACATGATGCCATGAACTTTTTATGATAGACATATATTTACATCTGATGTAGTAGGGACGGGGTGAATGGGACGAATTAAAAAGGTACCCAAATGAATCAAACAAGTAAGATGTTTGATAGCAAACGTAAACGCAAGTCGGATGACGGGAACGTATTACGTTAGAATAACGAGCCCGAGAGAAGGGACAAAGATTAAAGTAAATGGAAACCCGGACCGAACACTCTGTGAAAAAGGGGGCATCACGCTGCGCGGCACCCAATTGAAATCACCGCCGCGTCGCGCGACAACGGTCGCGGCCCGCGATAGCTAGAGGGCTATCCTTCGCGGCCCACGAGGACTTCAAATGCTGGCAATTTTTTTTAATTTGTTTGTTTTGAATACCGGACTTGTTTTAAACAGTTTCTAAGGCCTTGTAACCAATGTCTAAGGTAATTTTGATATTAAGAATGATAAGGGAAAGTGTACATGAAGGATGAAAAGGTAAATCGTTGCGATCAAAGATTTTGATCTACACGATACGACATGATCGTCGATGACGATAATGCATGAAATATGAAATGTAAATTGATTGTAGTATGATAAAATGAGTTAATTATGATGAAGGAAAGTATAAAAAAAATAAAAATTTAATGAATGAAATGAATGTTTTATGTAGATGGCGGACAATGTAAACGTGAATGATAATGAAACCATGAATATAAGTTGACTAACATGAAGGCTATTAGTTAAAGAACAAGGAATAAGAAGTAAGTGTAAGAATGAATGTATGTTTTGATTAACATGTCTAGAATGTTCGTAATGAAGGAAAGTATGGTTTTATGACCTACGGAAATGAATTATTGAAAGCAAATAATGCATGAATGATAAAGAAAAGGATGATACGGTATCTAATAAAGTATGTAATTGTAGATGGCGGGTGCATTGAGTGTAAATGATGATGATAATGATATTACCAATAATGATGGTAAAGATGATGCCCTATGATAAACGGTACGCGGTGTGGTCACGAAGTGACCGTTAGCACCGAGAATGATGAATGGTATACGGTGTGGTCACGAAGTGACCGTAAACACCGGGGATGATGAAAGGAATGCGGTATGGTCACTAAGTGGCTATTAACACCCGGAATTATGAAATAAAAGCATGATAACCATAATTAAAATGACAAAGGTTAATAAGACGTAAGCATGATGGCATGAAGTAACATATAATGAAGTGAAAAGTATATATAAAATTAACGAAAGTGTAATAAGTAAGAGAATGAAAGTCATTGAAATATGTTAGGCATACTAACATATTTCCTAAACTTCGTTGTAGAATATTTCTTAAGGCAAATCCAATAGTTTCGTTAAGTTTCCGAAAATGCAACTTATGGTAATTAGGATCCTCTAAATGTCAACCGGGTCATGTCTAAATGTTTCGAAGTAAGAACGTATATGATTGGAAGGTTGTGAATGAAGTTCTAGTTAGGTTTATCAGCCATGTGGTGTGGTCATAAAGGATCGTTAACACCTAGCATGAAAGAAAGGAAAGTATAAAAAAAAATTAAAATATTAGAATGAAATGAACACGACCAAAGAATAAATTTTAATAATCATCTCGAAGGATATAGTAGAAGTCTAATGAAAACGAAGAAATTGTTAAGAAAATATGTTCCGAATAGCGGATGGTGCGAGCTCGGATTCGAACACACCACATCATCCATATATGCACTTTCGGTTCAAGTTATCTTTTGAAATGGGTCAAATAATTTTTGTAATGTAAATGTAAATTTTATGTTTTAGGGTGTTTGTAAGTAGTTTGAATTTTAAAACCTTTTTTTTTTGGGTAGTTCGGACATAACCCTTGTGTTAAGTCTTGTATGGTCACAACTTTTATTTCTTTTGAAAAAGTGTCATAGAAGTTTATTTGAATGATGTTTGTTAAAAGCAGGGGAATTGTTTATAGTACGAACGGGTTATGCCCAATTTTCGTTAAAAATAGTATGTCATTATTTGTATTTTTGAATGTGAAAAAGTGGGCGTTACAGTGGTGGAAGTGTAGAGAGAGAAAGAGAAAGATTCAAAGGGTTTCTGGAACTGTGTGGGTTTTTGGTGTTTGGTGAAGAAGACAAGATTTAATTATATAATGGGTGATATTTACAAAAATTGTCCTTTATATGTATAAAGACTAAACTACCCTCATGTGACTTGCATGTAACCAGATTTAACAAGAAAATCTAACTAGGTTAGGGTCAAAGGACAAAATGTGTAACAAAATTCCCTATAAAGGGCAAAACCTGTCAAATTCGTTGAAAATGACACCGCCTGAAATATGGTATCAAGATAAAGGACAAAACTTATAATTTTTACTTTTTAAATATGTTTCTAATGACTTTTGACCTGTTTTTATGATTATATAAGTTTTAGTTTGATGTTCTTTTATTTTACATGACCCGACCCGCTATGAACCGAACTTTTTTATATAGCCAGGGGCCTAAAATGTTAAAAAATATTCTTCACCCCAAGGAAAAAAATCTTAGGTCTGCCACTGATGGCTAATTATAATACCTCGACAATTTGAAAACACTAAGACCATGTGTAGCGGGTAACACCCCACCCTTGGGCGTTTTGCGTCATGTGACAGCCCAGTCAGCAATGGAACATTATGGGGCGTTTCCTAAAATGGGTGTAGTGGGGATGTGGGCATTGTGGGGCATTATGTTTGTAATAAAATTAAATAAAAAAAATCAAAAAACCTGATTGGTTTTACAAAAAGGAAGATGAAGGTGATTGGACACAAGAAATGAAGCTGAGCGTGGAAAATAAAACGCCTAAACCAATTTTTGCCAAAAAAACGCCCCGAGTGCCAATGTTGGGCGTGGTTGGGCATTATTGGGCAAAAAAACGCCTACTTTTTTGACCACTACGCATGGTCTAAACAACAAATATGAGAATAGTTGTAAATTATTATGTCCTAAATTTTTATTTAAGCATTTATTGACTGTGATAATATCTTGGTGGTAAATAAGGAATAACTTAAACATATACTTTTTAGTATTTATACAAAGGAAATTTCATTTTTTTATTGTAAATTAGTACATTAAGAATTTAGAGTATAATACAAATAAATTAGATGTTAATATCTAACTAGTAAATTTAAAAGAGGTTAATGTGATTAAATAAATATTAAAGAGGTCAATTTGGAAAATAAATTAAATAAGAAAATGGTTGGCCTTGAAGGCACTACAATGCAATGCCCTAAAAGAAATATAACACAAAAAGCTAGAGTGGGAGGTTAGAACTCTTGACCCTTGACTGAGAGTGTTATGGCAAGTGAGATTAGCTATGTGATATATCTTAATTTTGGTTTCATATCATGCAAATAATTTTGATGGGTCACGTTAAAGAACTTGCGAGTCCTTCGGATTTCAATTGTATAGATGCTATATATGAATTATTTTTTGTGTCGTCATTTTACCCTGTATGATATGTCTTTGGTCTGTCATTGTTTATAGTACCCAAAAAATATGTTTCCTATGGTATGGTCACGATATGGTAGGTAAGAATCACACTTCTTTGTAGGCCTATGTTGCATGTGCACATGTTGTGCCTAAGCTAATGTCACACGCAAAAAAAAAAAAAAAAAAAAAAAGAAAGAAGAAGAAAGAAAGAAAAAGAAAAAAACAATTAACATTCATAAAAATCATTTTTATATCCCTTCAAAAAAATTTAAATGGTTATGCTACCTCAAGTCACAAAATCATACTTAATTTAAGAGGCAATATTTAAGGAATATATGTGCATCTAGATCAAAACTTTTAGGCACTGTTGGTAGATCAGAGCCTCTGACTGAATAACAACCTTTACTCCTTTCAATGGTTCAACGACTCCTTAAAGCTAAATAGTTAAGAGCTTGAAATCCTCATTCAGATGCCATTTAGATGTCGAACCAAACACCAAAGCCAACATCTGATTGATTCCATTCAGATGCAAACAAACAGGGCCTTAATCAAATATACTTTGATACATACCCAGGGGCGCAGGATTGAAGGGGCGGGGAGGGGCGCCCGACCCCCCGAACTTTTCGCGCAGTAGTGTTACGTATGTACTTTTCGTATAGAAATTTTTAGATATGTACGTTTTCGACCCCCCCCCCCCCGGTTTTAAAAAAAAAGTAGGTATATATGTTTTCGACCCCTCGGTTTTATAAAAAGATTATTTATATAGCCCAAATAAAATATTTAATAAAAAAAACCCAAAATCAGATCGTTATATTTATTATAGCCCAAAAATCATTATATAAAGACCAAATTAAAAGCCCAACCTAACATTGTATAAAAAAAAAAACCCAAATCGGTGGATTTCCGGATTACGAACAATCAAAAAAAAAAAAAAAAAAAAACAAAAAAACCAGCGCCATTTAGCTGAGAACAGAAGAACAGAAGTGGCTGGACAGCTGGTGGTGTTGTTCGACTTCGAGGAGACGATGAACAGAAGATCAGAAGGGTTGCGCTGCTTGTGGTCTTGTTCGACTTCTTCAATAAGGTATGTGTTTTTTATCTTTAGGTTTAATTTAGGGCTTCAATTTATGTGATTTAGGTTGAAATTAGGGGTGAAATTGGTCCGATTTTTTGCCCTAAACTTGTTGAATCTTTCTGTAACTATTAGAGTTTGAAATTTAGGAAACCGGGTACCCTCCTTCCTTTCTCCTTTTTATTGTTTTGGTGTCTTTGTTCGTTTGTTTGTTAAACAATGTTTACGTTTTAATGTTTGAGAACGTTTTTTATTTGATATTAATGTTTGACCCGACCCGAATCGAATTACCGACATCCGACCCGAACATACACCTCGAAACTACGAGATATAATTTTTTTTTAGGTCCATTATCTTCCGACCCCTCGAACTTTTTTTTCAAGCTTCACCAGTGTACATACCATGTTTTGATTTTGAAATCACTATGTATACACCTTGGCCACTTAAACCTACAACAATTTATGTTGATAAAGTTAGTGTCACCTCACCATTCTATTATAGTTAACCGGGATTTACTTAACATCCAAAAAAATCAGAATAAACAGGATAAAATATATCTTATGTTGACGTAAAAGTCAAGCTAAGCCATAAATAATGTCAAATTCAAAAAAACACCAAACTATGTGTTTACTGTTTAGTGGTCTGAATAAAGGGATTCAATTTTCAAGGGACCAAAAGTGTCATCCTCACAAACTTAAACTCTGGAAGTGTTTCATTTAAGCAGAGAAAACTTATTCCATTACAAGAGCAAAAGAGTTATTATTGAGAAATCTTTGAACATCAAATCAGTTCTTACCAAGTAGATCACAAGATCCACATTATCAAATCATTTCAACTCTACTATGTGCATCCAAAGAGACTAGATTGTTTATATTAACTGATATATAGTGGATAAGGGAACAAATGAGATATTTTTTTATGATTTATGCTCCCTTTTAAGAAAGGGCATGCGAAGTGTAGATTTTCTTGACTAAACGTAAACTCAATAGGGTGAAATACGGGATAGTCTCATCCCACATCGGTGGAATGTACAAACGAGAGTATGTATATAGACTCAATGGAGTGACACAATGGCACGACCTTACTTGAACAGGATCTGTTCTATAGGCTCGTACCTCTGTATTCTTGATTCCTAAGAAGACAGAAACCCATGTCTGGTTGATGAGCCATGACCATGTAACCAGAGCGTGATTAACAGAGCTTATGGTCTTGACCATGGCTCAGTAGAGGATCGTTGCCAGCCCATCTGATGGGTTCTGGCATGGTTACATGGTTGTCTGACAGACAACTTCCCTTTTTTCCCTTTTTTGTGTTGATTCGGTTCTTTAGTTTGCAAGGATCAGTCCTCTTTTTGTCGTCCGCTCAACTCTTCTCTTCTATTCGATTTAGCAGTTCTTGTTAAGTGACATGTTGGCTTACCAGAAACTTTAAATAAGAAATTCAAAGGGATCGAAAGCGTCATTTCATGACTCTGTAATGTCTTCTGAATTCTAAGTGTAACATATACTAACATGACATATGCATAAGTTGAAGAACTGAAATATTTACATAAGGATATATGTCTACCTAATACCTGCATCTTGTGTTATCATGATAAATTGATGATACAAAAGCTGTTTTTCTAATGATCCAACTGCAGTTTTCATGAGCTCATCAACGGTGTATGAACCAGGGGCGATGCTTTGAAGGGGCCGGGAGGGGCGCCCGATCCCCCGAACTTTTCGGCCAGTAGTGTTATATATGTAGTTTTCGTATAGAAATTTTTGGGTATATATGTTTTCGACCCCCCGGTTCTATAGAATTTTTTGGGTATATACGTTTTCGACCCTCCGGTAAAAAATTTCAAGCTTCGCCACTCGTATGAACCTCATCAGTCACAGTGACTGGTGATATGGAGGCTTCTTATCATAAGATACCTGCAGATGCTCTTTGGGTTTCTTAGGTAACTTGTTAATTTTCGGAACTTATACATGAGTTTGTGGATGTGTAGTGCCACAACACTTGCACCATAGGTCTATGGTGGATCACTATAGCCTTATTTGCAGGGTGCTTGCGTCGTGTCGGTTTATGCCTATGCTACACTGCCCGTTTGTGGCTTGAAGAAAAACATACTTTCTATTTGTTCTTAAAAGTTTTTTTTGAAGTCGTGTATTCAATTAGTTTGACTAACCGTATAAAGTGTTAAGTCTTGTTATTTCTGTCTCCAATTTGGCAAATATGTGGCTTTTATGATACAACAGAATCAAGTTTAGGTAGTAAGAGTTGCCATGAATATTGGGCTTCGACTTCAAATTTATATTGATTCTGATGAAAAATGGATAGAATGAGCTTTTGTAATCTATGTTGGTACAACAACCAGGGTGTAACAAATCTTTTTTATAAAAAAAAATGTTGCATGTGAGTGAAAATTCGTTGACTAAACCCAAAAGAATGGGTATGTCTCGTCCCACATCGGTGGAAAGTGCAAATGGAATTTTGTATATAAACAGAAGATAGAGACACTGAGGCACGACCTTACTTGAACAGGATCTGTTCTATAGGCTCGTACCTCTGTATTCTTGATTCCTAAGAAGACAGAAACCCATGTTTGGTTGATGAGCCATGACCGTGTAACCAGAGCGTGATTAACAGAGCTTATGGTCTTGACCATGGCTCAGTAGAGGATCGTTGCGAGCCCATCTAATGGGTTCTGGCATGGTTACATGGTTGTCTGACAGACAACACCCCCTTTTTTGTTGACCTGCAGAATCTGATGGGTTCGTTGATGGTGCTGTCTGTTCTCAGTCGAAGACGACCTGGTTCAGATTGACGGTACGCATCTAAATCAGGTTGTCCCATCACTGGTTTGCTTAACTTGGAGCCCTATTAAAATTAACTTCTTGTGGCGGGCACAGTTAAATCGGCTCCCTATGGAGAGGCACTTGCTAAAAGGGGGTGGTGGGTCAATGTAGATAGTCTGAATTGTCCGTTATGCAGGGGTGCTTATGGAAACGCTAACCACATCCTGTTGTCTTGCATATGTTGCAAAAGTAGTGTGATCTTACATATGGTCATGGTGCAAGCTTCCCATTGCCTCTTTTGGATCTTCTTGGGCTTCCAAATCCGTGGTGTCATCCACTGATAGTGTGAATGATATCGGCTTGGCACCATGTCTTCCTTATTATGTTTTGTGTTTTGTTTGCCTTTCATTTCATGTCAGTTAATTTAGTCATAATAGTTAAGTGTGTTAGTGGGTAGTACTAGTAGCAGTGGGTCTTTATATCAATTCCTTGGTCTGTAGGCTATATAATTAGCCATGAAGTCTTTGTTTTAGATCATAAATGAAAAGTTATTAATTGAATCAGAATTCCTCTCTTATTTTCTTTCTAAGCTTCTATCTATTTTCTAGGACCACTTGATAACGATTTGGTTTGTATCATAACAATTTACGCCGTTAAAAAAAGTAATGATATGACTATAGGAGTTTCATATCAGTCCAACCCATATACTGCATAACATAACATAAAAATAAGTAATGATAGGACTATAGAAGATGTCACCTGTTTCTATCTGATCGAGTTAAAAAGATTCCTATAAATTATTCGTGAATTTGAGTATGTGTGCGAACCTTACTTTGATATTATCTAATACGACACGTGCATAAGTTGAGCTAATACACCCGTCAGTGGCGGAGCTTGAACAAAAATTCAGTGGGGGCCGGACTCTTTAAAATCCAATATTTTACACTAAAAAAATCGGAAATTTTCGATAAAATTAACACCACGAGCGAAAAATCAGTGGGACCGGGGTATAAAGCTTCGCCCACGACACCCGTGTCGTTGTGTGTGTTCACTTTTTTCACCATGCCTACAATGATGCTTCTTGCTTAGGTATTTACATAAAACAAACAAGTTTCTGGGAAGTTATCACATTGGATCCATTCCTAATTAAAAACAGTATTAAATTGAGGTGTCTGCCTGCATCTTTTGTTATCGCGATACAAGAAATCGGATAAATGTCTAACTTCAGTGAGTGGCGATTATGGTAGTTTTTACCTTAAGATAAACTGCAGTTGACTTTGATTTAGTCATGTATGTTTATCAATGGTGTCTGCAACTCATCATGTATGGTCTTTGATTTAAGCAAAATACCTTTTGAAGGAACAAATGTAGACAAAAATGGTCTTTGATTTAAGCAAAATACTCATCATGTAACATTCTTTTCTTTGACCTTTTTATGACCTGGCAAACGGGTCGGGTCGGGTTGGATCATGGGTCAAAACGGGATCGGGTCAAAACGGGTCAATTAAAAAAAGGGTTGTTTTCGTTCGGGTCGAAATGGGTTCGGGTTGGAACGGGTTCAGGTCGGAAAGGGTCCGGATCAGAATGGGTTTCGGGTCAGGTCGGGTTGGTTTTAAAAGAATGCTTTTTCCTAAAAAAGAAAGATGTAACAGTTAGGGGTATGACTTGGCAAAACCGTAGGGTCAAACGCCGGGTGGTTTATGAGAAATTAGATAAATTTTTCCTAATAAATAAATTTTAATAAGAGTAAACTGCCATTTTGGTCCCTGAGGTTTGGTCACTTTTGCCACTTTAGTCCAAAACTCAAACTTTTTGCATCTGGGTCCCTGTGGTTTCAGTTTTATTGCCATTTTGGTCCAAAAATGAAATCATGTCATATTTGTCTTATAAAATCCTGCAAATTTTGTCATTTTCCGCAGGGGCAAAATGATCATTTCTTTTTATAAATAAATATCATATTTTATAAGACAAATATGACCTGATTTGCCTCTGAGGAAAATGACAAAATTGCAGGATTTTATAAGACAAATATGATCTGATTTCATTTTTGGACCAAAATGGCAATAAAACTGAAACCACAGGGACCCAGATGCAAAAAGTTTGAGTTTTGGACTAAAGTGGCAAAAGTGACCAAACCACAGGGACCAAAATGGCAGTTTACTCTTTTAATAAACTTCAAAAGATTCCTACTTATCTATTTTTCACAAAAAAAAAAATACGAAAAAGTAAAGCCATAATAGTGTTTTTGTAAATTATAAATTAAATCATAAAAGTATTACAATTCTTTATCTCTCACCTACCCCTCAAAAGTCTCAAAGTTCAACCTTTCTCACACATTGAAACTGGGAAGAAACATAAACTAAACAAATATTAATTTTTGCTGCCAATTTGTTCAATAAATACGAAGATCGAGGTTGTATTTAGTTCGATTGGTTTTATCTGGGTCACTCTATTTTCAGAATCGATTTCGTGACATTTTTTGTCTCTCTCGAGTTAAAGGCAGTAGATGATGGTGGTGGATGACGGCGGTGGAAGACGGTGACGAGGCGACGACCAAGGCGGGTGACATTTTTTGTGTCTTTCTAGAGTTAAAGGCAGTAGACGATGGTGTTGGACTACGGCGGTGTACGATGGCAGTGGACGACGACGGTGGACGATGGTGGTTGATGACGGTGGTGTACGACGGCGACGAGGCGACGACCAATGCGGTAGATGAAGAGGCTACTGTACCCGCTCTTCAGTCTTCAGAATAATGGAGAACCCGAACTTCACCTGCCTCGACCCGTTCTGACCCGTTTGGTCACCTTCCTTGACCCATGCTGACCCGCTCCTCCAAAGCAAGAATTTGTCAGCTATCCATTTTGACCCGTCCTTCACTTTTTACTTACCCAAAGTAACCCAAAGGCATAAAATTTTGACCCATATCTACCCGTAAATGATAGTTTGGGTTGTGATTGCAAGCCCTTACCAAGATTCATGTAGTTTGTTTCATCGATTCAATAAACATGTTGAGAGATAAAGTTATTGGTTTTAAGATTAATTTTACCGTCATATTAATTTTGAATGTACACTAGGTGACAACTTATACTTGTTCTAAAAAATAACAAATACATCAAGTCAATAATGGGTGTCACTAATCAAGGAGACCTTAGCCTCACAGTCGGTTGACATGACAAGTGGAACTCGAAAACTATCACAAAGAATCAAGGATATTTAGAGCGTAGGCATGGTGGGGCTTGGGTTGGGGGCATGAGTTGACACGTAAAGTTTGAGCCCTTCCACCGTCTAGTGACGTGTCCGTGGGTTATGGCGGGGCGTAGGTGCACCGCTTGGGTTGGCAGGTTATTAAAAAAAATTTAAAAAATTCACACAACATTTATAAAAAAAAAAAAACCTAAAATTTTATTAAATTTTTAAAAATTACATAATCCTAAAAATTACATAATTCCTAAAAATTACAAAATAAAAAAACCTAGAGCGTTAGGTAAATTTCAAAAAGGGCGAGCTTGTCGAACGCCTTTCGCTCCTTGCCTCGAAACTCCAATGTTCGCCACCGCCATCCGGTCCTCGTGGCTTAACTCGCCGCTCGGAACGGCTTCGTAGTAGGCTTTGAAACGATCGAGCTTGGGCCGTAGCTCGCGCCATTTATGTTGGCACGCGTTGAGGTTGTGTCGGTCGTGTCCGACGTTATGTCGGTAGCTTGCGAATGCTTCCGGCCAATATCGTGTTTGGCCGGGTTGTCGGCCCTTCATAGCGTCAACGACGCTTGTGACGAGAGCCAATTCTTCTCCGTGGGTCCAAGAGGCCATCTTCTTTGGGTTGGGGTAGCGGGTTCGTGGGATCAAGCGGGTTATGGTTGGGGTAGCGGTGGACAGCGACGATTTGGGATGGGGTAGCCGGTGGGGTTTGGGGTTACATTTATAGGGGATGTTGGGGGTTGGGGTGACCGCTTGGCTTGGCCAAACGGTTGGAATTTAAAATTCAAACCCGCTATGACATGGCGGTGGACAGCGAATAGGAGGCCGCCACATCGGATCTCAAGCCCGCCCCACGCCCCGCTTCAAACCCAAGCCCCAAGGGCCACGCCCCAACCCAAGCCCCATACCCCATAGTCTTAAGGGATAATCACCAAAATAGCCATTGAATGGTCGACTTTTCAAAAATGGCCAACTGAAACGGCTCCACGAGCCTTTTCATGAGTTCTGACACTGTAACGCTCCGCATTTTCGTACCTTTCTTATTTTAGCAAGTCGTGTTGTACCTTCCATATTTAGACACTTGTACTCTCTTTGTAACCTACTTTCGTTTCGTTTGTAATTCGAGACTATTGATCATAATGAAAACGAAGCTATTTTATTCATGTTTGTGTTAGACTTATGTGCAATGTTCACGTTTGAACGATATATTATCATAGACTCCCGATTCGTTATTACGCTTAATGCTCGTTAAACAAGTTGAAACCCGTAAAATAGTGAAACTCGAAAGTTTCGCGAAATGAATAATCATTTAAAGATTTTTATTCGTTATAAATAAGGTCATTTAAACTAATTAAATTAACTAATTTTGTTATTTAAAAGTTTATTTTTATTAATAAACTGGTTAACCTCGTTAGATATTAAAGTTAGTAAACTAACTTAGTTAGTTTAAATTAAAACGTTAGTTTTCTTTTAATATAACTTGGTTATTTAATAATTCAGGGGTGAGTTATGCAATTTTTTGAAAGTATAGAACTTGCAGGGACTGGTTGTGTAATATTTGAAAGTTTAATAAAACAAAAAAAAAGAATAAAAAAAGAACGCTGGCCACGGGACTCGAACCCGGGTCAGTGGTTCCACAGACCCACGCATTAACCAGCTGAGCTGGGACTCCTCATTGAACAATATCAGCCCAGTAAAATATATATCAACTCGTTAAAACGGCCTGATTCACAGCCCAGCGCGGACAGACTCGTTTTGGGCGGGTTTTTGGTGAGTTTTTGAGTTTTAAATCATGTTTTAACATTAATTACTAAACCACAACCTAACCTAAACCCTCTCCTATAAATACACACTCCTTCCAAGCTCAAAACACTTTACAAACACTCTCTAATCTCTCCAAATTCACTCTCAAAACTCTTGCAAATCAGAAATTCGGGCAGATTCAGACTCTTGCATAAAAGTGAGTATAACTTGCTCATTTCTTAACGAAATCACTTGATTCTTCTTCCTACTTCCTTGGATAATCCTTGGGTTCGATTCCTTGACTTCTCCTTGGAGAAATCAGACCTGGAAATGCCCTGAAATGGTCCAAGAACTTTCTGTTTTGTTCAAACTTGTTTAAACTTCATCCAACTTGTGTCTAACACATCTCACACCAATGTCCTAATGCTTACAACCCTTCTTATGGTTGGTTAAGCTTAAAAACATGGTTGAGACACTTAAATCAGAGGATTAAACCTCATAAACTTTCTGTTTTGTTAGGGTATTTAACCCACAAGTCATGTCAAGCTTAGACTTTGGTGAATGAGTGATTGTAGAACAACTTGGGTTGTTCCAACATAAAATCCTCACATGATTTGATGATTTCTTTTAGTTTAGATTATTTACATAATTGTATTAACCCTAGTTCGTGACCCTCCTTGGTTGTCTTTACATCAAGTGAGGTGGTGAACATTCAAGGGGTCCCTAAATGGAAGCATGTTCTTCCTACCCCATACATGACATTCATGAATGACTCGAGGTGCCTAAACGAAGATCTTAATCTTCTACCTCCTACTTGAAATATTGAACTTAATAATATGTAATACTTAAATATATATATACACACATTCGAACCTTTAATATTAAACTTGTGTTTATATGTTAAGGTAGTAGAATGACATCTAAGACTTAACACTCCAAGTATGATTCTAATGGGCTTACTACCCATGAAATACAATATAACCCCAGTGGTTACGTAGTGTCATATAAGAGTGTAAGTTAAAGATGATTATTTTGATATCATACTTTATGTTATGTTAAACTCCAAATTTATAATCTTCCGTTATGCGCCAAACTCACACACCTACGTTTCCTTGTGTAGAAGGACTAGGTGCTCCAACTTAATCCATCCACCAAACTCGCTCGTGGGATTTCAAGTGGGAAAGCTTGCAACCACCGTGAGTATACTCGAACCCATTTTACTTTTAAACACTTTGGGTGCAACATGTATTCTATATTAAACGCACGTGACACTTGAAACTCATTTGAAACATGCTCTATCCTTTTAAACATGAAACATGAAACTTGTGATACTTGAGACTATTTTGTGCTATGTGAACGTTTAATCCTTGTGTGTAGTTCCGCCTTAACAATGGTAGCGCTATAGGGGTAATGCACCTCCCCCATTTGTAGTCGAGGGGTATTGTTAGGAGGAGACATATTAACCTCCCGTGAAACTTTGGGTTAGGTACTTTAACGCATTGGAAACTTGGGCTATCACTTGGACTGCGTAAACTAGCATGGCTGAAACTATTTTATTATGTTCATGTTGGATATGAGTATTATGCTATGTAGACAAACTTGTATACTCGCTCTTTGCTTTTGCATTGAAACTCTATTTTAATACATGTTGCAGGTTGATTATTGAAGTATGGATGATTGATGAAACAAGTTTAGGGTGGCTAGATACACACCTAAATTTATCTATCTTTTGTTGTTATGTTATTTGTTGAAACAATGTTGTTATTTCCTTTTGAATATTGTATAACATTTAGTTTTGAAATGAAATTTGAATTTAATTAAATATTGTCACATAGTGTTATGACGTCTCTAGCAATCTTTACACACTTCGTCTCATCCCGATGTTTCCGCCATCGGTTGGGGTGTGACAGACACGGCTTAAAAGAACTTTCCTCAGCAGCCACTCACATTTTGACACGTGGCGACTCCCTTTCTCTCTCCTCTTTATCACTCTCATCTCTCTCTCTAAACCATACATTCTCTCTCTATATCTATATCTCATTTCTCAGTTCATATTTCTCCGTTCACAACAATATTTCTCTTTTCCATTTTTACCCTTCACCACCACCGAGTCACACCGTTTCTATCACAGCCGGCATACCATCTCCGATCATCTTCATCGGAAACTCACATTATGTTCATTTTCAAAACCACATGAAAAGTTGGCCATTTTTACAGTGGTGGTTGTGGTGGGTGGAGGGTGGTGGTGCTCGGTGAGGGTGGTGGTTGGTTGCAGGGTGGTGGTGCTCGGTGAGGGTGGTGGTGGTTTGCGGTGGTGGTTGTGGTGGGTGGAAGGTGGTGGTGCTCGGTGAGGGTGGTAGCTGGTTGCAGGGTGGTGGTGATAGTCGTTGAAGAAGAAGAAGATATGTATATATGTATATATATATACACAGAAGAAAGATGTGCAGGTTCAATTCAAGAAGAAGAAGATATGATGTGATGATGGAAGCAGATACAGGTAGAGAGAGAGAGAGAGAGAGTGACTGAACAGAGGTGTAATGTCAAAGTGTCTTGAATTCTTGAAGCATATACAGTTGCAGTTGACACGTGTCAAAAGGTGAGTGGTTGCTGAGGAAGGCTCTTTTAAGCCGTGTCGGAACTCGTGAAAAGGCTCGTGAAGCCGTTTCAGTTGGCCATTTTTTAAAAGTTAACCATTCAATGGCTATTTTGGTGATTATCCCGATATTTAATATTGAGTTTGGTTAAATATAACCCCTTTAAACGTACCTCACCCTATGTGAGAGAGATACTATTTTTATATAATAGGTCCTTCCTCATATTTTGTGTTAGAAGGTATGTTAGGAGCACCTTTAATATTTTCTTAGTTTCACTCGGTTCATAGCTAGAATGTACTTGACTATGCCCATATGATTGTTTACATTTTGGCATTGTATATTTTTCGTGGTTGAGTATGAAATGTTTTACAGATAGAATTTGGTAAAATTTTGATTTTCAAACCTAAACATATAGAGAGTTTAATAAATTTTGATTTTTCAATTATGAACTTAACTAAAATTTTTAGTTTCAAAATTCAAATCATATTCAATCTTAAACTCATGTTCGATAAACAATTGCAAAAACATTTAGTACGCTCAAATCACATTAAAAAAACTGACCCTGCAACGCGGAGAATCAATTCTAGTTACGATAAAAATCGGGAGAATGTAAATTTTTTAAATCAATTTATTATTTAGGGTAAATTACTGTTTGGGTCCCTGTGTTTTAGTGGTTTTAACCACTTGAGTACAAAAGCAAAAAGTTTAACGACCTGAGTCCCCATAAGTATTTTCTTTAACCATTTGAGTCCAAATTTCTAACTCCATCCATCAAGTCTGTTAACTATGAGGGTAATTTGGTCATTTACACACAAAGTACAAGTACAAGTCTCTTCTCTTTCTGTAAACACCACCGCACAACCACTATCCCCACCACTGCCCCACCATCATCACCACCACTGCTACCACCATCGCACTACCGCCACCTCCAAACACCCACCACCACCGTGACAGAGTTCCTCGCTAGCTGAACTTTGTGAATGTGATCTAACAGACAATGAGACAAACGTAAGGATATTCAGTAGTTGCATAGAGATCTGTTTAATCAGATAACCAATGAAGCATTCGCAATACTGTTGTGAACCTAGAAGTGAACCTTAATTTCATCAAAAAATTTATTTCAACAAATTAAACATCCAATTTTCACTAATCTAGGTCAATTACGCACAAAACAAAAATTCAGAATACATAGATATAAAAACAATTCATATATAGCCAGTGATCAGATAGATTAAACCTACACTGAAGTTGAGAACAAGCGAGCCTAACAATCATACCGAAGTTGAGAGGATTGTTCCAAACTAAACGGAATGATTCTTCGACAGTGGAGGTTGTAGCGGCGGCGGTGTTGATAGAATTAACATTCAAATAGTAACCATCCACTGACATCAATGGAGTGTAAGACAAAGATTTAGAGATCCCGGCGCCGGAAATTATAAATCCGTTCGATGAAGATAAGCAGACAATGAACTTTCTAGGGAAGTCAAAAGCGTTGACCATCTGAGATTGAAACGCAACTTTTGACCTTTCGAAACCTAGCACACCTTTGGCACTGTTGACCGAGCCTTTGACTAAATATTCCGGCGAACACGAAAACAAAAAGATTTCAGGGGTCATACCATCGACAGAGACTATATCCTCGGCGAGATCTCCGAAAGTGGTGTCTCCGGTGATGGGTTTTGTTGGGGAACCTGACAACTGGGAGACGGACCAGCCATCAAGCATTGGAGGGAACCATGGCTGACGGTGGTGTTGATGATGGAGGTGTGGTGGTGGGATGGAGGCGGTGAGAGAGAGAATGAAAGATGAAGATCTGAGAAAGATTATAAGAGAGAGAGAAAGAGAATATTAAAAACAAATTAGTTTTTTTTTATTTTTTTAATTATAAGGGTATTCTGGTCATTTAACAATACTTAACCAAAAATTCTAACAGTGTTAGAAATTTGGACTCAAATGGTTAAAGAAAATGCTTATGGGGACTCAGGTCGTTAAACTTTTTGCTTTTGAACTCAAGTGGTTAAAACCACTAAAACACATAGACTCAAAAAGTAATTTACCCTATTATTTATCTGAAGGTAAATGTTTTTTATCCGGTCAATGGGCAAAAATTCATGATATTTACCGACGATCGGGTAAAAAACCACATCCCCTAGTCGTTGATACTACTCTACAAAACAACAACCGTCCAAAACCACACCCTACAATTTGACTTCTTATTACCACCGCTTCCAATCTCAGCTTCTCACACACGATCCGTCACCGGAACCACCAATCGCCACCGTTACGAATGGCGTGGTTAAGATCTGCCGTCAACAAGGCCGTCGAGGTCGGTAACAAGAACAACCTCACTCGCACCGTCAAGAATTACGCCGATACTGTTGTTCAACACGCCGGTCAAGCCGTTGCCGGCGGCGCTAAAATCTTCCATGACCGACTTGTAAGTAACGCTACTTCCTTGTCTTCATTAATTAACATTTGCTCGTTTTGTTATTGTTTGTATTGCAATTTGTGAAATGTTGATTGTGAATGTTTGTTTGGTTGATTGGAATTAGGGCTTTATTATCTGGCTGATAAATTAGGTTACATTTAATTGCAAGTTTATTATGTGCGTTTAAGATGTAATATTATTTCGTAAACCTAATAATATTTTGTAGTGGAATTGAAGATCCTATTGATTAAACTTAGTTAAGTTTGATGATAAGAGGAAAAATTATATTTGTTTTACTTTGTTAGATGCCTTTAGAAATAATGAAATAACGATAGAATCACACGGCAAAACAGGCACGGCCCCCGAACATCACATTAAGTTAAAGAAATTTGAACTGTGAAAATTAGAATCCGACAAATGTAACTTTGTAGATTTGTCCAAAGGACAAGTGGTACATGACATAGATTGTGAGTTTGTAGTAATACGAAGAGAATTATTGGAAATCATAAAGTTAAAAGACGATGACGTGGATGACCAAGACACCTGTGCAACAGAGAAGGCAGTCTTATGAAGAGTGTAAAGTTGCCATTAGAATGTGATTATATTGATATTTTCATTTGGGTTCCGTTTGGTTTATTGAGTGGTGTATATTTGATATTTTCATTCACTGATTAGTATTCCAATATGTTATTCTATTGCTTATTGACATTTCATTCATCTATCTACTTGCTGTTTCTTTCAATCTTTTGATGAAGCTAAGCATGACAGGGGGCTAGAAGTTTCAAAAGCTTTAAGCAGACTGTAAGAAGATTAGAAGAAGCATCCATTTCCGCCAGAGGTCCAGAAAGGATACTCTTGATGCGAAGATGGCTTGCTGCGCTAAAAGAAACCGAAAAATTTTCAGGGGGCTCTCTTGAAGATGACGACAAGAATCAAGAACCACATTTTCCTTCTGAAGAACTGAATGACAATCCGAAAAAGCCCTCTCTAGTGAGTAAATCCACCTTTTATAGTGATACTTTTCAATTTTTAGTGTATGCTACATTTGGTTGATGGCCCACCACTTAGTTTATCTTGTTTCTCTTTCCAATAATAAAGTATCTTTCTTTTTGTTTTATTGTAGTTTCACTTCACTAGTGGTGTAGTTATAATAAAAATAAATATATATTTTTTTCATTTCTTGTGCTAATACTTAGAAATCATGGCAGGTTCTGTACTACGACTCTGATATGGTTGGAGATCCAATGAATTTCCGTGATGTTTTTCTTTACAGTCAAGCTTTGGAGGGTATTACAATATCTATGGTAAGAACAATTGTAATGTTTATTGTTTTTTTGAAATGCATGAATAGACACTGCAGTCTGCAGCATCTGTTGAATAGACACTATATATGTATCTCTATAGCTTTCTCATGAACTAAAGGCAAGATTGTAAATTTGTAATTGGTCATCTGATTCTGTTCAATAAGATTTAGCTTCCATGCTTCTCATGATTATTGACGAAAATTATAATATTAACATCATCTTCGTATTTGGAGTAAAATGCCATTTTCTTCCCTGAGGTTTGGCCAGTTTTACGACTTTCATCCTAAGGTTTTTTTTCCGCATCTGGATCTAAAAGGTTTGAAATCTTGCCATTTTCATCTGGCTCGTTAACTCCATCCATTTTTCTCCGTTAAGTCAAGGGTATTTCCGTCTTTTTTTTTTCTAAATTAAAGGACAATTTGGTCTTTTTCACTCTATGTAAAAAGACCGAATACCCCTGAAAAAGACTGAATTGCACTTTAAGTTAACAAAAAAGACGGAAATACCCCTAACTTAACGGAGAAAAATGGATGGAGTTAACGAGCCGGATGAAAATGGCAAAGATTTCAAACCTTTTGGATCCAGATGAAGAAAAACAAACCTTTGGATGAAAGTCGCAAAACTGGCCAAACCTCAGGGGCGAAAATGACATTTTACTCTTGTATTTGGCTAGAAAGTTTAAGATTTTTTCCCCTTAATAGATTCTTGTACCGCCAAATGAGGAGGAGGTTTCTCTGCTTCTGGAATTTTTCGGGCAAGTATTTTTTAACATATTTTATATGAGTTTACATCTTTACATCACATGGATAACGTAGATCATTCTTGTGTTTCACAGTTGCTGTCTTACTGGAGGAAAAGAAGTTCATAACGCGATAGTCAGTAGCATCCAGGATCTGGCAAAAGCATTTTCAGGCTATGAAGATGAAGTGTTAGTAAAGCGCGAGGAGTTACTGCAGTTTGCACAAGGTGCCATCACTGGTTTAAAAGTCAATGCAGAGCTTAAAAGGTAAAAGTCCAAATGTTCTGAAAGTATAATAACATGTGATGCAATTGTATTCTGAAACTATAATAACATGTGATGAGTCATATAATTCTCAGAATAGATGCTGAAGCCTCTGTGCTCAAGGAAAAGCTTGATGGAATGGAATCATCTGCGGAGATAATTGGTGACGGGTATGAAAAAGCGTCTAAAGAAGCAACCATTGCTACAATAGAGGTGAATCTGTCTATCAGATTTTAAGTACTTAAAGTTTCATTAGTATTTAGTCAATGGATATGATAAGGGTATATCAGGGAGATTTGTACTTTGTAATCTAAATGTTATGTTTTTCTAGTAGGCTCTGAAGAAGGCTCTGGCGCATATTAGAGTTTGCTCTAAGCTAGAAGGGCTTCTACTGAAGAAGAAGAGGCTTTATGGTGGAGAAACCCCTGAGGTTCATGCTCAAAAGGTGGTTTTTCTTTTAAGCGTTATACACTTATACATGTTATTGGCTGATAATTCTGTATATTCTCCAACATGCAATATCAACTAATCATTTATCTGTATTATTATACTCAATAGAGATTACACTTTAATACTTTATCATGAGGGAGAAACCTATGAAAAATGTACATTAAGGGGGTTTGTGGACAGTGGCGGATCTAGGATTCCGACCAAGCGGGAACGTTTTATAAATAGGCGGTAACGAAATCGAAAAAACGTCAAATTTTTCCAAAATTTACACTAAAAACGTCAAAAATTTTCCGACCAAGCGGTAGCGGAGGCTACCCCTTGTTTAGCTATATATCCGCCCCTGTTTGTGGAGCGTGAAAATTACCTAAAGGGACATTAGATAACAAAACAGGCAATGGGAATATTGGATACAGTGGGAAAAATTTCTATGCTTACAAAACTTCTGTTGCATTCTTTTTACTATTCGTTTCGTCTTTCACTTTAAAAAAACGTGTTTAAAAAGTTTGACGAGTAGAAGTGGTGTGTTTGGGTCCAATCAGGTGGATAAGCTGAAAGTGTTGTCGGAATCTCTTGTTAGCTCCTCGACAAAAGCCGAAAAGCGTATTTCTGATAACAGGTATTCATACATGCTATATATTCTTTTCTGATATTTACATATGATGTGAGTATATATTATATTTCATAAGTTTTTTTCATTTCAAATGCTTTGTTGATAGATAGAGCATTTATAGAGATAAAAGTAGCACACCAGTTTATGCTTCATTCCTTTGTTTTCTTTTATTTTGTAACTTTTGGCAGAGTTCAGAAAGAGGAAGCTTTGAATTTCCGTGTCTCTAAAGCAAGTGAAGTTGATGAAATAGAGAAGGTAGTTTTGATATCTAATAGAATGATTGTAATAACGTTATAACGGTCTTTTTCGCATAGTACATACTCTAATTATTCCTTTATTTTATAGGAATTGGCTGCTGAGGTTGCAGGTCTTGAGAAACAGAGAAATGACCTTGAAGCTGAACTAAAACGGGTCTGTATATGTATCAATTTGATATGTATCATTATATTGGATTTTTCACTTAGGGCTGCTATTTGATATATTTTCTTTTTTGTTTTTTAAAAACTTAATTTTTGTTATTTTGACAAAAGTAATAATGTGGACTTATGTTTTAGGTCAACATCTCACTGGCAGCTGCCAACGGACGGCTTCAGAACGTTAGGGAAGAGAGGGACCAGTTTTACGAAGCTAATGATCAACTTGTTGCACACTTGAAAACAAAGGTATATTTTTCAGTTTAAGCATGCATTTTTTTGTGTTGCAAAATAATAATAACTGCGTTCTCTTATTCTACTTATATGTATAGGAAGACGAGCTAGTGAAATCCATTAGCTCCTGTAAGCAAGAAGTGAATGTCTTGAATACTTGGGTCAATTTCTTGGAAGATACATGGGTTCTTCAACGTGCTAATACAGAGACCAAGGAGAAGCAAGTCAGGTACGTTTTCATACTTAAAAATTTTCTACTCATATTTATAAATAATTCTTGAAAACCGTCGTTAATCTCCAACTTTCAACCTTTTTAAGTGATGAATTGACAAACCACGAGAATTATTTTGTCAACTTGGTCGCTAAACTGCTTTCCGCTTATGAGGTACTTTGTATTCTAAAAATAAGTTCCCAGTTTATACATAGTTTTTGGTATTTATTAATGTTTTTTAACTTGTACACAGGAGGGATTGAAGCCTTCTGTTGAGCGTATCGAGAAATATGTTGAAAACTTGAAGAGCTTAAGCGGAGGGTAATATATACTTACATATCTTTGCTGCAATAGATTTTTAATGTTTAACAATATGAATTACAATCTTTATCTTCTTAATACAGGTCAGATCCACCATCCAATGTGGATAAAGAAGCTTCCAAAGTGATAAATCCTAGAAGAAGCCTAGAGGAGGAATATCTAGACTATGAAGCAAAGGTAGCGGTTACTCATTTGAAGTTCTGTCTCGGATACATTATTAAAAAAGTTAATGCAAAAATACAATATTTATTTATTGCAGATCATTACAACCTTCAGCGTGGTGGATAACATGAAAGAACAGTTCTATTCTGAACACGGGAAAGCTTCCAGGTATGCTTGAATTTGCCAGTCTGGCGGATTTTATAATTGTTTCTGTAGAGCCTTAAAATAACGTGTTAGGTTTTCACACAGGAAAGAAGATACCCGAATCAAAGAACTGTTTGAAAATATTGAGAAGTTGAGAGTAAAGTTTGATTCAATCGAAAGGCCGAATCTTGAAATGGAGAATCCTGATGAAGCAGAGGAGACAGCTGATGCTGAAACGAGCACCAAGCCAGCAGACAAACCTCAGACCCAGACACAGATCCAGACAGAGACCCGGACAAATGAGCAACGGGCGAAGTCACCCACTGCAAAAGGCGATCAGGGTCAGGGTCTTGACCCAGAAGCTGAACTAGCAAAGCTGGAGTCTGAGTTTGGTAAAGTTAACCGTGAGTACACAGAGGAAGAGATCGGCGACTGGGAATTTGATGAGCTTGAAAAGGAATTAAGCAAATAGATAAAATGTTTTGGCTACAATCAAACAATAAGTTAAAAAAAAGGAGTGGCTTTGTATGTACATAATTAAAAGTCTGGTTGATTTGATTATGTGCCTTGTTTATGTAATTTACGAAGCTTGTACAATATCACACAACTTTTATATGTGATTCTTGATGCTTCTCAAAAAAATCTTAGTTACGTTACGTGTTTTAAACTACATGTACAATGATCATACCAATCCAAACTAATTTCCTACACAAAACCACATAATGTATTGTGTATTAATTATTGTTGTTAATTATTACATTTTTAGTATTCCTAGCTTACAACATTAACTTTCTGCTCTATTCCTTTGCAAGCTAAGTACAGGAGCGATTATAGCTTGAAATGTGAAAGGCGATTATTTTTTGTTTTTAGACGACATACATCAGCCTGAACCCTAATGATGGATGGGGGCATGATTCTCCTCGAGTTTCCAGTTGTCTTAAGCGGCTTGTGGCGGCGCCTAATGATGGATGGGTGATCCCCTAAATGGCGACCCATCCGATATCTCAATCGGATGGTTAGGCGTACCTGATGGTGGTAGCGAGGGGTCCGTATCCTCGTCGACGTCCATCTCGTGACCACCAGAAAAGTGGTCCTCCGGTCCAAGTGGGTTATGACCCACTGGCTCATCAACAAAAGCATCAGGGTTATACAAACCCTGGTAGACTGGCGCTGGATACTGGTGCGGTGACTGATGAAAGGTATGTAGGATCCATGCGAACCATGGGGCCCATTCTCTGAGTGGGGCCCAAACGAGTGGGGTAAAGACGGTGAAGTGCTGGCGGATACCGAGTGTCTAGCAGGCTCGGCGAAAGACCTCCAAAGGTCGTTGGCGGCTATGTTGTGCGTGGCGGATGGTGCTCGCCTATGTGAGGGCCCTGCCTCATGGTCGTGAGACGTAGCAAATCCTCCTCGACCTCTCATTCGTGGCGGCATAGTGATCCTGTCAAAAGTCAAACAAGTTGCACAACAAAAATATAAGACAAAGCAAAATAAAAAAAATAAATTAAACGAAATGTTGAACATTTCTTAAGTTCTTTGTCTAGACTCGAAAATCGAGGAATGTGCAATTGTGTAACTGAGATTAAACACAAAAGACTAGTGTTTAATTCGCTCAGCGTTGGCTCTGATACCAACCTGTCACACCCCGATTTCCACGTGTCACCGGTGGGCCCGGTGTGGGGTACAGTGACGTAGTTGGCATCGTCATAGACAATCAACACAATATAATAATGCACAGCGGAAGCAGAATAGAAACATTTCAACTTTAAATAAAGTGCAATAATAAATATCACAGTAGTTGAAATGGATCCACAGGCGGATCAAATAAAATAAGATAAAAATAGTTCAACAGATATAACGTCGTCCGAGTTTGCGAGACCTAGTGGACGCTCTTAGGAAACAACCAGCCTATTTCCGTATAGTACCTGCACTTAACCTTTTGGGAAAAATACGTCAGTTTACACTGGTAAATACAAATCGACTGACTCATTTTGAAAATGATTGAAAATTTATTTAAATGCACAAGGCATAAATGTTTTTATTAACTTGGGATAATTATATAATATAAACTTGTGAACGAATTACATGCACTTATATCTCTGGTGGCCCGGGATCTGCTGTCCGGGCTAGAGATTAAATGACACACCACATTAAAGCGTTATACACGTCGGGTGTACGCCTACACCCCGTGCTCTGGTCGTGGCCATCTCGTAAGATAATGCCAAGGATATCCGGGACACGGTCAATAACCCCCCAAAGCCTTTAAGTAAGACAAAACTGTTTAAACGAAGTCGCACAAGCTATTCAAGACTGTACACCTATAAGGCGCAGGACTTGTGCGCCCGATCAAGCGGTATTTTAAATACCGTACCCCAAGCCCGTATAGGGAAAATAAGTCAAAATGTATTTACCTGAGCAAGTATAAGTCACAAATGATAAGTGTTGGTAGCTTTTACCGGGCCTCCTAATCTGGAACAAAGGTTTATAATTAACCTATTAGATTCCTAACGGCCTTTTATTTAAGCCTAAGCTTTGACTGGTTAGTTTTAGGAATGATACGGTTTACGCACTATTAAGCGAAAGACCGGGTAGAATGTGATTTAGACCCGACAAGTTTGAATACTTGTATAATATGGGTATACTAAATACATTCTGGATTTTGAAATAAAAATGATATCGTTTGACCCGTTTCGGTCAATTTACGCAAACTAGTTACGTAAACCGAACCGAACGCGAAAAGGGCGATACGGGTAGACCAATGATTCAAATGCAAGTTCCCTGAGATAATATGCTTAAAATATGATATTATATCAGTAAGTTATGTTCTATATTGCCCGGAATAATTTTAAACCCAATTTATGCCTTAGAAGGGCATTTTGGTCATTTAAAAGATAATAAAAGGGTAAAATTAGAAATCTGAGTTTCGGGTCTGGTTCATACAGTAAATATACTTAATATAACATATTATATCAGTAGGGTATGACCCATATACCAAATTTATCATTTAAAACCAAACTATGCACCATAGGGGTATTTTAGTAATTTCACAAGGGCTAAAAGTGCCAAAACTGGAAGTCTGAGTTTATATACTTATACTTACTGTTTTTATATGAAAATATGCTAAACACATCAGTAGGTATAGGTCTTATATGTTTAAAACAAGTATAACGCTTACTATGCGCTTAAAACGCTAAATATGCGATTTAAGGGCGTTTTCGGGTTTTCAAATAAAATCTGAGATTTTTATATTTCCAGAATACTTATAATAATTTATTCATCATATAAAATCAGTAGAAAAAGGTTTCGGGTCAAAAGGAGGTGTAAAACTCATTTTATGGCTAAAACGGTCAAAACCGACATAAGCCGAAATGACTAGGCGATCTAGGATCCGTTCAGCCAAAAATTAATTAAAAATCATCAAAATTCCCAGAATATTATATTACTTCTGTTGGTAAAAAGTTTTATACCAAAACGTGGCCAGAAACGGGTTCTACGCGAAAAGGACCGTTTATGTAAATTTATAATATAGTTTTACGCTAATGGCCATAACTCACAATCTGGACCACCAACTGATCCGAAATTTTCGGTGCAAGTTTATATATTAGAAATAAAGATTTCTATCCTTTCACTTTTCCAAAAATCACGTTTTATAACAAAAAGGGCAAAATAGTCAACTTTATGCATAAATCGGAAACATGCATTCGAATAGGCTATGCATAGACTCAATCAAAGAAAATCCCAGAAAGTTTAACTAAAATAAAAATAGTCAAAAATACTTTCCAATACAGATCTCGAACATGCATGTACGAATCCGAATCGATAGTCTACGAAATAATCGTTTTACAAGACTTTCGGTTCCGATTCGTGGCTATACTATAGATTGTCGAGTTGATGATGATTAAAACACATTCTTATATGTGTTACAAGTTATTTATAATGATCAATCAGATTGCATGTCTAATATATTAACATTCAAGCTTATTTTTGCGAAAATCAATTCTGTTGACTTTTTAGAAACATGTTTGACTCGACAATTAGCATGCATATAGTGGGATTCAGATAGTGCCCTTTAGAGGGTTTGTTTCCCACATAAATACCAATCTATAACAGGTTTCAATTCGAGAAATGACTGAAAGAAATCCGTTTAATCAGAAAGTCAAAGCTTATGAACAAACAGTTTGACTTTTACTAATAATCGTAACAAGAACGAATTAGAGATTGAATTGAGAGCTTACAAGAGTCCTATAGATGCTTAGTGAACACTAGGATCGGCCTTGAGGATCAGATTAGCTCCAGGGGTCTGCCTTGAAGTTCTTGAATGTTGAGAGCACTTTGGTTACTAATGCAAATGTCCAAGAATGAGCTCAATAATCTGATTTATGGTGTTTTCCAGAGGTTATAGATAGCACACTGTTGCTATAGCCATGCAAGCAATCCTATTGGAGCCCTTGGAGGTGGTGAAAGCTGTTTGCAACTAAAAATTCGGGCCAAATCAGCAGAATTCGCGAACTGGGCATCTGGGCAAGCTTTACGGACCGTATGGTCCTTGCTTTACGGTCCGTAAGGACCTGGTCTGACCAGCAAGTTTCCATAATTGGCAGAAATGGCCCCTGGACTTGTACGCGATGTTTCGGCTACTTTTCTCGACCCGTAAACCCCCAACCTTGGTTTTTAAGAACCTTAGGACTTTTACCAACATGGAAATGTCCTCGGAACATTTTGCGCTCAACCGAAAAGCCTTGAAATTCGACGTTGACGCTTTTAGTCCTTCAAGTACGGTTTTGGCCATAACTTTCTCATACGTTGACGAAACTTCATGAAATTTTAATCACATATTCTAGTGAGTATATTTTAGCTTCTCAAAGCTTCGGGTCTGCCAAAAGTTCACTCAGAGGTATAAATTTAACATGTTGACACTTTTGGCCCCTATAGTTTGAAATACTTCACTTTTGTGCAATTTCCGCGTCGTATGATCCATGAACCATCCGTTTAAGGTTATAAACATTATGTAGGGTTATCATAGAGTCTATTTATCCATTGTTGACACTTTGGACCCTTACGTTCCATAGTTTTCACTGTTTGTCACTTTTAGTCCTTCTAAAGTATGTTTTCACATAACGGAACCTTATGACACGTGTCAAGACATTATTGGACGAAATTTTCCGAGGTGTTACATCCTCACCCCCTTAAAAGAAATCTCGACCCCGAGATTTATTCAAACAAATGGGGATATTTATCTTTCATCGTGGATTCCACTTCCCACGTGTATTCGGAACCTCTACGGGCATCCCACTTGACCTTAACAATAGGCACGTGCTTCCGTCGAAGCTTCTTTACCTGTCGATCCTCAATCGACAAAGGTTTTTCCACAAATTTTAGACTTTCGTCTATGTGTATATCTGTATGCGGTATAACCAGTGAATCGTCAGCGAAACACTTCTTCAAATTACAGATATGGAACACATTATGAATAGCACTAAGCTTTTCAGGCAAGTTTAACTTGTAAGCGACTGACCCGACACGTTCGATAATCTCGAAAGGTCCTATGTATCTCGGGCTTAGCTTGCCTTTCTTCCCAAATCGCATTACACCTTTCAAAGGTGATACCTTAAGCAACACTTTTTCACCTACATCGAAGTGAAAATCTTTGCGCTTAGGATCCGCATAACTTTTCTGCCTATCCCTGGCAGCTTTCAAACGATCACGGATCTGAACGATCTTGTCTGTCGTCTCGAAGACGATATCCGGTCCAGACAACTGGACATCTCCGACTTCTGCCCAACAAATGGGCGATCTACACTTCCTACCGTATAGGGCCTCAAAAGGCGCAGCCTTTATGCTGGAATGGTAGCTATTGTTGTAGGAGAATTCAATCAGTGGTAAGTTCTTATCCCAACTACCACCTAAGTCGATCGCACATGCTCGAAGCATGTCTTCCAAAGTTTGAATAGTACGCTCACTCTGACCATCAGTCTGAGGATGATAAGCCGTACTAAAATTCAAACGAGTGCCCAACGACTGTTGGAAACTCTTCCAAAAATGTGACGTATATCTAGTATCTCTATCAGAGATAATAGATATAGGTATACCATGTAGCGCTACTATCTTATCGACGTATAATTGAGCTAACATATCTGAGCTATACGTCTCTTTGATGGGTAGAAAATGAGCCGACTTAGTCAGTCTGTCTACTATGACCCATATGGTATCATTTCCCTTTTTCGTCTTTGGCAACTTGGTGATAAAATCCATTGTCACCATTTCCCATTTCCATTTGGGAATTTCAGGTTGTTGGAGCAAACCTGACGGCTTCTGATGCTCGGCCTTGACTTGCGCACAAGTCAAGCATTTGGCCACATACTCGGCCACGGACTTTTTCAAACCAATCCACCAGTAGTTTGATTTCAAATCCTGGTACATCTTATCAGCTCCAGGATGAACGGAATATTTAGAGCTGTGGGCTTCCTGGAGGATAACATCCCGAAGTCCTCCATATACTGGAACCCATATTCGTCCGTTTAGTCATAGCATCCCATCTTTGTCGTGGGATAACTGCTCCTCAGTTACTCCCAACTTTTCTGCAGGATAGTTAGCTTCCAGCACAGCTTCCTTCTGTGCAGCTAACACCCTTTCATTCAAGTTATTTCTTATTTCAATGCGCTTGGCATTGATTCTGATCGGTTTAACCCTTTCCTTTCTACTTAAGGCGTCGGCAACCACATTTGCCTTGCCTGGATGGTATCGTATCTCGCAATCATAATCATTTAGAGTTTCCATCCATCGCCTTTGTCGCATGTTCAATTCCTTCTGATTGAACAGATGCTGAAGACTCTTGTGATCCGAATAGATTATGCACTTGGTCCCATACAAGTAATGTCTCCATAGCTTCAATGCAAATACAACCGCACCCAATTCCAAATCGTGGGTGGTGTAGTTCTTTTCGTGCACCTTTAGCTGTCGAGAAGCGTAGGCAATGACTTTGCCTTTCTGCATGAGTACACAACCCATGCCCGTATGTGATGCGTCACAATACACCACAAATTCATCTATACCATCGGGCAACGTCAACACTGGCGCATTGCTCAGCTTCTGCTTCAGAATGTCAAAGGATTCCTGCTGCTTAGGGCCCCAATCAAACTTAATCTTCTTACGAGTCAATGAAGTTAGGGGCGCAGCAATTCTTGAGAAGTTCTCGATAAATTTCCTATAATATCCTGCCAATCCGAGGAAACTGCGAATCTCGGTAGGAGTCTTCGGCTCCTGCCAGTTCATGACTGCTTCTACTTTAGCGGGATCTACTTGGATACCACGCTCGCTAACTACATGTCCAAGGAATTGGACTTCTCGAAGCCAAAATTCACACTTCGTAAATTTGGCATAAAGCTTCTCTTGATTCAAAAGTTTGAGAATACAACGAAGGTGTTTCTCATGATCAGCTTGGCTCTTCGAATAGATAAGGATGTCGTCAATAAAGACGATAACGAACTTATCTAAATAGGGTTTGCAGACGCGATTCATGAGATCCATGAACGCGGCTGGTGCGTTAGTGAGCCCAAACGGCATCACTAGGAACTCGTAATGTCCATAACGAGTCCTAAACGCGGTCTTGTGTACGTCTTCATCCTTGACCTTCAACTGATGATAACCTGACCTCAGGTCAATCTTGGAGAAGTAACTTGCTCCTTGCAACTGATCGAACAGATCGTCGATCCTGGGTAACGGATATCTATTCTTGATAGTGACCTTGTTAAGCTCACGATAATCGATGCACAGACGCATCGAACCATCCTTCTTTTTAACGAACAAGATTGGCGCTCCCCAAGGAGACGAGCTAGGTCTAATAAAACCTTTAGCTAAAAGCTCATCTAACTGCGTCCTCAACTCCTTCATCTCCGTTGGTGCCAATCTGTATGGTGCTCTTGCTACGGGCGCGGCGCCTGGAATTATGTCGATCCGAAACTCCACTTGCCTATCTGGTGGCAAACCAGGTAGTTCTTCAGGAAACACTTCAGGATATTCCGAGATAACAGGGATATCCTCAATCTTCGGCTTCGGCTCATCTATGGTAACTTGTGCCATATAAATGACACATCCCTTCTGCATGCACCGGGATGCCTTGAGCATGGACACTTGCTCGGGTAATCCATGCTGGGTATCTCCTTGAATAGTAAGTGACTCACCAGACGGAGTCTTAACTATTACTTGCTTTCTATTGCACAGAATCTGGGCTTGGTTACTCGACAACCAATCCATGCCTATCACTATGTCAAAACCAGCTAGCTTAAAGGGAAGCAAGGATAACGGGAAAGAGTGATTCCTAATGGATATAACACATCCATCTAGAACAGTCGAGGCGGTTTCTATGGTTCCATCGGCTAATTCTACCTCATATTTCACGCTTAAGGTTTTAACAGGAAGGTTCAACAGTTTACAAAACTTATCATCTACAAACGACTTATCGGCTCCTGAATCAAACAAGACTCTAGCAAAAACATCATTTACAAGAAACGTACCGGTAATGACGTTGTCGTCAAGGACTGCTTCCTTAGCGTCCATTCTGAAGACTCTCGCATTAGTCTTCTTCCCATCATCTGCTTTCTTCGCATTCTTCGGGCAGTTGGGCCGGATATGCCCTTTCTCGTTGCAACCGAAACAAGTTGCATCCTTCATTTTCTTGCAATCCACAGCTTTATGATCTGTGGACTTGCAGATCCCACAACGTTTTTCTGAAGACTGGGATTTTGTCTCCAAACGACATCTCCCAAAGTGGTGCCTCCTGCAGGTCTTGCATCTGGGTTTCTCACCCGACTGGTGATCACTTTTCCTAGACCCCGACCCTTTCCTGTGGTCGTTGTTTCCTCTATGTCGCTTCTCAGACCTTCGTGAGGTGTCATCCTCACGTTTCCGTTTGTTCTCCTCAGTACTCTTCATAGCTCTCAATCTTACCACATCCTGAGTGAGGGAGAGGGATAGATCTGCTACGGATCTAAATGTAGTAGGTCTTGAAGCTTTGACACTTGCCTTTATCTCCGGTGCCAGACCCCCAATAAATCGAGCAATCCTACGCGGCTCCGGGGTCACCAGATAAGGCACTAAACGAGACAACGTGTTGAACGTAGTAAGATACGCTTGACAATCGAGGTTCTTCATAACTAAGGATACAAAATCCGTTTCGATTCGTTCGACCTCGTGCTGCGGACAGAAGTTCTCTTTAATCAGGGCCACAAACTGTTCCCATGACAAACCGTACAGTGTGGCCTTACCGGCAGCTTGTAGGAGTGACTTCCACCATGCTAACGCATCTCCCTTGAATGACTGGGACACGTACTTCACGACGTCCCTATCAGCACACCCGCTGATATCAACCACAGTATCCATCTCATCAATCCACGTCATACAATCGACGGCTCCCTTTTCCCCAGTGAAATCCCTGGGCTTGCAAGATACAAAATACTTGTACGTACAGGACCTGCTGTACGTGTCATGTTTCAGCTTAATCTCCTGCTTTGGGACGCTGCTGTGGTTGGAGGAATGATTATCATCCTCAGCTTTCTTTGGCTCACTCTTTTTAGATGGCGGCTTACTATGAGCCCCTGAATGAGTCTTAGACTTGACATGCGTCACTGTGCGGGTTCTACTCTGAGTACCACTAGATTCCTTGAACTGCCTATCCATAGCCTTGGCGACAACATTATCTATCAGTGCTTGCAACTCTGCACCGGTAACGTGAATCTTTGCATTATCTGAGTGTTCCCCAGAATGACTGTTGGTTTCCTCCGATTTGGCCATTGTAGCTTTAAGCTACAATAAAGGACAATGTCTATTTTAGAACCTAACAGTATCATCTTTCTTAAACGATTTATTAACCATGGTATCAAGAACCTTAGCAGTTAATTTAATAAATTTCATTCAGGCTCTTATTAGCAATCAAGGAATGAAAATATATATATTGGCACCATAGGCCTAGTCACAAGGACAATCACTAAATTATAAATTTAGATTCTTATAGGATTATAAATTGTATAATTAAACAAATAATCCTTTACTAGACAGAGAGTCATAAACCACAACTGTCACTATATGACATAGTCATAACCCGTAGGTATCAAGCCATTAATAGACTTGTGTACAGATAAAATCTGTAGATAATTTATTAAAAAGGGTGACATGTGTGATTTTACGAATCACGCTTAGTCAAGAATGTTAACATGTTCTCAGACGTTAACAGGGAGTTGAATCTTTTCAACCAGGTTTTACCATCATGGCCAGGCCTGTTAATAAGGCATTCAAGCTAGGTTATACCTTACTAAGATTCTTATAAAATGGCAAATCAAATAAAAATTGATATTTTCCATTATTTTAATATTATATTCATGCATATAAATAAAATGAGAAATTCAAACTAACCATTTCAAATTTCAAACAAGTACTAGTACATATTTTGCCCTAAACGGGACTTTGAAATAACATGAATCACATGAATAACATACCCGCGCAGGGGCTAAACAAATAACAACAATAACTAAATAAAATAAAGCAAACCCGCGCAGGGGTTAACAGAATCACATACCCACGCAGGGGTAGAATAAGATAGATATACCCACGCAGGGGTAGAGTACAGGAATAGATGTCCGCACAGGGACATGAGTACATGAGACAAAAATCGAAGGATTCAATGATCCCTCTTGCTCTTACCCTTGAGCAGGTCAAACACCTTCTTGAACATGCCACTGGTGCGACGGCGATCAGCTCGCATCTCGTGTTGAAACTCACGTCGCATGCTATCAATCCCATGCAGGATTTCCTGAACCTGTGGCGGCGACATCATAGGCGCCGGTGGCGGTGGCTGGTACTGCTGCGGCTGCGGCGGCTGGTACGGCTGCGGCTGCGGTGGCTGCTGTTAACCCGGAGGGTAACCAAAAGTAGACTGCCCAGCAGCCCAAGTGTCTCCCAATGGACCACTAGGAGGGAGTGAGCTGTAGTTCACAGCTTGCCAATAAGGGTCTCCTGTGTAATCATAACCCTGGGGGAAAACATGCTCGAACGGGTTAAACTGAGCGGCACTAGCATAAGCCGGAATCGGCTCTCCATAGTTCTGCGGCGGCAGAGGCGGGATCGGTACAGAAGTAACCTCCGATACGGGATGCTGAGACTCCCCTGTCTCGGACTCCCCGGGAAGAGACGTGTAGCGGCTGCTACCAACATGTGGAGGGGTGCCTATGCGAATCCCTCCGCGCGTAGACATGCGCGCATTCCTCCTTGGCCTCTGAGGCGGAGGAGGTAAAACTGGTGGCGGCGGTGGTGACGGAGTGATCACGTCACGCCATAGGGCCTCAGATAGGTCCTGCGGTAGAGGCGGCTGCTGCTGAAGCTGCTGCTGCTGCGAGTGGTGCTGCGAGTGCACCGGTGAAACCTGGTGAGACTGGAGCATCGGAGAGTTGTGGCTGGGGGTGTAATACCAATCATGCTGCTTGAATCTCTCCTGAAAGCTGTCCCCACCATTGTAGGGTGATCCCCTAAATGGCGACCCATCCGATATCTCAATCGGATGGTTAGGCGTACCTGATGGTGGTAGCGAGGGGTCCGTATCCTCGTCGACGTCCATCTCGTGACCACCAGAAAAGTGGTCCTCCGGTCCAAGTGGGTTATGACCCACTGGCTCATCAACAAAAGCATCAGGGTTATACAAACCCTGGTAGACTGGCGCTGGATACTGGTGCGGTGACTGATGAAAGGTATGTAGGATCCATGCGAACCATGGGGCCCATTCTCTGAGTGGGGCCCAAACGAGTGGGGTAAAGACGGTGAAGTGCTGGCGGATACCGAGTGTCTAGCAGGCTCGGCGAAAGACCTCCAAAGGTCGTTGGCGGCTATGTTGTGCGTGGCGGATGGTGCTCGCCTATGTGAGGGCCCTGCCTCATGGTCGTGAGACGTAGCAAATCCTCCTCGACCTCTCATTCGTGGCGGCATAGTGATCCTGTCAAAAGTCAAACAAGTTGCACAACAAAAATATAAGACAAAGCAAAATAAAAAAAATAAATTAAACGAAATGTTGAACATTTCTTAAGTTCTTTGTCTAGACTCGAAAATCGAGGAATGTGCAATTGTGTAACTGAGATTAAACACAAAAGACTAGTGTTTAATTCGCTCAGCGTTGGCTCTGATACCAACCTGTCACACCCCGATTTCCACGTGTCACCGGTGGGCCCGGTGTGGGGTACAGTGACGTAGTTGGCATCGTCATAGACAATCAACACAATATAATAATGCACAGCGGAAGCAGAATAGAAACATTTCAACTTTAAATAAAGTGCAATAATAAATATCACAGTAGTTGAAATGGATCCACAGGCGGATCAAATAAAATAAGATAAAAATAGTTCAACAGATATAACGTCGTCCGAGTTTGCGAGACCTAGTGGACGCTCTTAGGAAACAACCAGCCTATTTCCGTATAGTACCTGCACTTAACCTTTTGGGAAAAATACGTCAGTTTACACTGGTAAATACAAATCGACTGACTCATTTTGAAAATGATTGAAAATTTATTTAAATGCACAAGGCATAAATGTTTTTATTAACTTGGGATAATTATATAATATAAACTTGTGAACGAATTACATGCACTTATATCTCTGGTGGCCCGGGATCTGCTGTCCGGGCTAGAGATTAAATGACACACCACATTAAAGCGTTATACACGTCGGGTGTACGCCTACACCCCGTGCTCTGGTCGTGGCCATCTCGTAAGATAATGCCAAGGATATCCGGGACACGGTCAATAACCCCCCAAAGCCTTTAAGTAAGACAAAACTGTTTAAACGAAGTCGCACAAGCTATTCAAGACTGTACACCTATAAGGCGCAGGACTTGTGCGCCCGATCAAGCGGTATTTTAAATACCGTACCCCAAGCCCGTATAGGGAAAATAAGTCAAAATGTATTTACCTGAGCAAGTATAAGTCACAAATGATAAGTGTTGGTAGCTTTTACCGGGCCTCCTAATCTGGAACAAAGGTTTATAATTAACCTATTAGATTCCTAACGGCCTTTTATTTAAGCCTAAGCTTTGACTGGTTAGTTTTAGGAATGATACGGTTTACGCACTATTAAGCGAAAGACCGGGTAGAATGTGATTTAGACCCGACAAGTTTGAATACTTGTATAATATGGGTATACTAAATACATTCTGGATTTTGAAATAAAAATGATATCGTTTGACCCGTTTCGGTCAATTTACGCAAACTAGTTACGTAAACCGAACCGAACGCGAAAAGGGCGATACGGGTAGACCAATGATTCAAATGCAAGTTCCCTGAGATAATATGCTTAAAATATGATATTATATCAGTAAGTTATGTTCTATATTGCCCGGAATAATTTTAAACCCAATTTATGCCTTAGAAGGGCATTTTGGTCATTTAAAAGATAATAAAAGGGTAAAATTAGAAATCTGAGTTTCGGGTCTGGTTCATACAGTAAATATACTTAATATAACATATTATATCAGTAGGGTATGACCCATATACCAAATTTATCATTTAAAACCAAACTATGCACCGTAGGGGTATTTTAGTAATTTCACAAGGGCTAAAAGTGCCAAAACTGGAAGTCTGAGTTTATATACTTATACTTACTGTTTTTATATGAAAATATGCTAAACACATCAGTAGGTATAGGTCTTATATGTTTAAAACAAGTATAACGCTTACTATGCGCTTAAAACGCTAAATATGCGATTTAAGGGCGTTTTCGGGTTTTCAAATAAAATCTGAGATTTTTATATTTCCAGAATACTTATAATAATTTATTCATCATATAAAATCAGTAGAAAAAGGTTTCGGGTCAAAAGGAGGTGTAAAACTCATTTTATGGCTAAAACGGTCAAAACCGACATAAGCCGAAATGACTAGGCGATCTAGGATCCGTTCAGCCAAAAATTAATTAAAAATCATCAAAATTCCCAGAATATTATATTACTTCTGTTGGTAAAAAGTTTTATACCAAAACGTGGCCAGAAACGGGTTCTACGCGAAAAGGACCGTTTATGTAAATTTATAATATAGTTTTACGCTAATGGCCATAACTCACAATCTGGACCACCAACTGATCCGAAATTTTCGGTTCAAGTTTATATATTAGAAATAAAGATTTCTATCCTTTCACTTTTCCAAAAATCACGTTTTATAACAAAAAGGGCAAAATAGTCAACTTTATGCATAAATCGGAAACATGCATTCGAATAGGCTATGCATAGACTCAATCAAAGAAAATCCCAGAAAGTTTAACTAAAATAAAAATAGTCAAAAATACTTTCCAATACAGATCTCGAACATGCATGTACGAATCCGAATCGATAGTCTACGAAATAATCGTTTTACAAGACTTTCGGTTCCGATTCGTGGCTATACTATAGATTGTCGAGTTGATGATGATTAAAACACATTCTTATATGTGTTACAAGTTATTTATAATGATCAATCAGATTGCATGTCTAATATATTAACATTCAAGCTTATTTTTGCGAAAATCAATTCTGTTGACTTTTTAGAAACATGTTTGACTCGACAATTAGCATGCATATAGTGGGATTCAGATAGTGCCCTTTAGAGGGTTTGTTTCCCACATAAATACCAATCTATAACAGGTTTCAATTCGAGAAATGACTGAAAGAAATCCGTTTAATCAGAAAGTCAAAGCTTATGAACAAACAGTTTGACTTTTACTAATAATCGTAACAAGAACGAATTAGAGATTGAATTGAGAGCTTACAAGAGTCCTATAGATGCTTAGTGAACACTAGGATCGGCCTTGAGGATCAGATTAGCTCCAGGGGTCTGCCTTGAAGTTCTTGAATGTTGAGAGCACTTTGGTTACTAATGCAAATGTCCAAGAATGAGCTCAATAATCTGATTTATGGTGTTTTCCAGAGGTTATAGATAGCACACTGTTGCTATAGCCATGCAAGCAATCCTATTGGAGCCCTTGGAGGTGGTGAAAGCTGTTTGCAACTAAAAATTCGGGCCAAATCAGCAGAATTCGCGAACTGGGCATCTGGGCAAGCTTTACGGACCGTATGGTCCTTGCTTTACGGTCCGTAAGGACCTGGTCTGACCAGCAAGTTTCCATAATTGGCAGAAATGGCCCCTGGACTTGTACGCGATGTTTCGGCTACTTTTCTCGACCCGTAAACCCCCAACCTTGGTTTTTAAGAACCTTAGGACTTTTACCAACATGGAAATGTCCTCGGAACATTTTGCGCTCAACCGAAAAGCCCTGAAATTCGACGTTGACGCTTTTAGTCCTTCAAGTACGGTTTTGGCCATAACTTTCTCATACGTTGACGAAACTTCATGAAATTTTAATCACATATTCTAGTGAGTATATTTTAGCTTCTCAAAGCTTCGGGTCTGCCAAAAGTTCACTCAGAGGTATAAATTTAACATGTTGACACTTTTGGCCCCTATAGTTTGAAATACTTCACTTTTGTGCAATTTCCGCGTCGTATGATCCATGAACCATCCGTTTAAGGTTATAAACATTATGTAGGGTTATCATAGAGTCTATTTATCCATTGTTGACACTTTGGACCCTTACGTTCCATAGTTTTCACTGTTTGTCACTTTTAGTCCTTCTAAAGTATGTTTTCACATAACGGAACCTTATGACACGTGTCAAGACATTATTGGACGAAATTTTCCGAGGTGTTACATATCACCCCGCCGCGCGGACGGGGCATCAACTAGTTACAATTAACATTTAACATTTTAGTCTAACTCGAGCAAAAAAATAATAAATTAATAATCTAATGATCCGGGTTGTAACAAGTCCACTCTACTCGCCCCACCCGTTTTGCACGGCGCACACACGCCCCACGCCATTTCTCCACCCGAATAAAACTTCAATCATCTTTCACAAATCTCTAAATTCCTCAACGCATTGACAAAACTGATCTAAAAATCAATGGGGTTAGGGTTGCTAGCTTCTAGAACTCTCCGATCTAGGCTTCTATTCACAAACCCTAGAAATGTCAGAACCATCGTCTCAACACCGGACCTCCACAAACCGGAAGCCGCAGCTGAACCGGCGGCGGTTGAGCCGGATCTCCCGAAGCGGACACCTGTTGCCGGAGCTAGGGTTCATTTCCCCAATCCAGATGACGTCATCGAGGTTTTTGTGGATGGATATCCGGTTAAGATCCCCAAGGGGATGACTGTTTTGCAGGCGTGTACGGTTGCAGGTGTTGATATTCCGAGGTTTTGTTATCATGATCGGTTATCTATTGCTGGTAACTGCCGTATGTGTCTTGTTGAGGTTGAGAAGTCTCCGAAACCTGTTGCTTCTTGTGCAATGCCTGCACTTCCAGGTTAGGTTTTTGGTTAAATTGGTTTTTGACATGTGAATTGATGATGTTTAGATCTTGTTTTGGTTTAGTTAAATTGGCAGGATGTGTTTGGTTCTTGATAGGTATAGATGTTTGTTGGAGTTACTGATTAGTTATGTTACCAGAACATAATTGAAGTTTAGAATTTTGGTAAATTAGCCTGCAAAATCAAGGGATTATTATTAGTATTTTGATAGCTATAGATGTTCTGTTCTGTTGTAGTTGTGTGGTTGTTTCTGACCTAATGATAGATTGATTATCATATGCGAATTAGTTGATTAAAACTTTGCTTTTAAGTTTATTTGATAGACCGAGAGAGATCTTTATCTGTTTAAGTCTCTGGTATGTCTCACTAAAAGCACTATAGTTAACAAACGATAGAAAGTAAATGTTGCTCAAGTTAAAACTATATGCTATGGTTTCTTATTTTTTAAAATGCATTCCTTATTCAACAAGTTGGTTAATTAATTTTTTCCTCCCTTGTATTTATACCCGACCATAAGTTCCGAAATGTATTTTGAGAAGAAATCCAACATCTGACTTGGCATTTAGTTTAAACCGAGAGTTTTGACTATCGATCAACTATCTAAAATGCTGTGATAGCCTATTATCAATGTCGTGTAACAGTTACTAATATTTGAAAGAAAAGAAGAAAAAGTGCATTGGAAACTTACTGAGAAAGCTTAAAAACAGACGCTAGCTAATTTTGGACGAGCTGAATGTAACTTGTTAAAAACATTGATAACATTGCTTAATTGGACAGGTTTTACTATTTGATTTGTTTACGATGGAAGAAATTTATGAAATAAGAATGCATAAAAGTTAACACCTATGCTTTCAACTTCGGTGATTGATTGTATTTTGTTTTTCTCTGCCAACTGCCAAGAGTTTCTTTTGCCATTTAAAGAATATGACCCTTTGTTTGCGGATCAGCTAATTCCAGTAACACGTGTAGTTTTGTTAAAATTTACTGTTTTTTTGCCACTTAGTAATGGTTTTCTTGTCACACATTCTTGAATTGCAATGACTTTTTACAATCAAGGACAGAAACGGACTATTGCGAGTTAAGATTTTATTTCTATGTTCAGTTTGGTGCAGTGCATTTTCACAAGTATGATGATTGGTTTGCAACAGAAAAGTACAAAATTCTAACTCACTCATTCTAGTTTCTTATGAACATTACTATGTTTGTTCACCATCAATATTAATGTTTGGTTGCTTACTGATTCTGTGATTTCTATCAAACAAAATGTGTCTTCTTTCATACTTAATGTCTCCTTGATCTTTAGCTCATTGTAGCAATTATGTATAGTCATTTTTGTCAAGCTTCAATAGCCAATAGTTAGTCATAAAGCGTCAACAGCATTAGTAAACGTAAATGTATGATTTGGTTGGGAACAAGTAAATGATACAATTTCAAAGTAGCATCTGAATCAGGTCTGAATTGTGTTGATGTTTTAATACTAATTATGTTTGCAAGTTTGGACAGCAAGACACTTTTTTAGTAAACACTAAATTGTAAATAACATTATTAGTCTGTGTGTTTTAGTCAAATTACGGAGATCGTCAATTCGTTTATTAGGCAAATGGTTATGTGGTTTGCAAAATTTTAACAGACGTTTTGTTGTCCGTTAGGCTTAAGAGCTAATTTTGCCCTCAACCCACAAAGACCATTTTGTTATATACTTAAAATTCAATTTTCATTCATTTTTTGGTATGAATCTCCTGATGGATTTGAAATTTGTTCGGTTGTAGGGATGAAAATAAAGACTGATACTCCAATAGCAAAAAAGGCGCGTGAAGGAGTGATGGAGTTCCTACTGATGAATCATCCACTGGATTGCCCGATTTGTGATCAAGGTGGTGAGTGTGATCTCCAAGATCAATCCATGGCCTTTGGATCCGACAGAGGTCGTTTTACCGAAACCAAAAGATCCGTCGTCGATAAGAATCTCGGTCCCCTAGTCAAAACCGTGATGACCCGGTGCATCCAGTGCACCCGGTGCGTTCGGTTCGCCAATGAAATAGCCGGGGTCCAGGATCTTGGCATATTAGGGCGTGGAAGTGGCGAAGAAATTGGCACTTACGTTGAAAGACTTATGACAAGTGAACTTTCCGGAAATGTCATCGATATCTGTCCCGTGGGTGCACTTACGTCAAAACCATTTGCTTTTAAAGCAAGAAATTGGGAGTTGAAAGGAACCGAAACCATTGATGTTACGGATGCTGTTGGTTCCAACATTCGTATCGATAGTAGGGGCCCAGAAGTCATGCGAATCGTACCACGCTTAAATGAGGACATTAACGAGGAATGGATTTCGGACAAAACGCGATTTTGTTATGACGGGTTGAAGAGACAGAGATTAAACGATCCCATGATTCGTGGTAGTGATGGGCGGTTTAAGCCTGTGAGCTGGCAGGACGCTCTTGCGGTGGTGGCTGAGGTCATCCACCTAGTCAAACCTGACGAAATTGTCGGAGTTGCTGGTAAATTAAGCGATGCAGAATCTATGATGTTATTAAAAGATTTCTTGAACAAAATGGGATCAAATAATGTATGGTGTGAAGGAAATGGTAAGAACACGAATGCAGATTTACGGTCGGGTTATCTTTTAAATAGCGGTATCAGTGGACTGGAAAAAGCTGACTGTTTTCTTCTAGTTGGTACTCAGGTAAATTTTTAATCGAGTAAAATGCCATTTTTGTCCCTTAGGTTTGACCAGTTTTGCGACTTTCGTCCAAAGATTTGTTTTTCCGCATCTGGATCCGTCTTTTTTCTCTGTTGAGAGAGATCCAGATGCGGAAAAACAAACCTTTGGATGAAAGTCGTAAAACTGGCCAAACCTCAGGGATGAAAATGGCATTTTACTCTCTTTATTTTTACCGCTCAAAATTATAAACACTCTTTTTTTTATCATCATTATTTATCCTTTAAAATTTTAAATGCCAGCCACGGGTGGAAGCGGCTATGGTAAACGCAAGAATCCGGAAAACGGTTCGAGCCACGCAAGCTAAAGTCGGCTACATCGGCCCGCCAGCTGATTTCAACTATGATCATGACCATCTTGGCACAGGACCAGAAACCCTAGCGGAAATAGCCGAGGGCCGCCACTCCTTCAGCTCGGCACTTTCAACCGCCAAAAACCCCGCCATCATAATCGGTGCCGGAGTCTTCGAACGTGAAGATAAAGATGCCATCTTTTCAGTCATCCAATCAATTGCCGCTAAGCACCCAAATCTAATCCGACCTGACTGGAACGGTGTCAACATTCTCCTCCTCAATGCCGCCCAAGCTGCCGCCCTGGACCTCGGTCTTGTTCCGGAATCCGACAACTGCATTGAATCGGCTAAATTTGTGTATCTAATGGGCGCTGATGATGTCGATTTAGAGAAGCTTCCGAAGGATGCTTTCGTGGTGTATCAAGGACACCATGGTGATAAAGGTGTGTACCGGGCTAACGTGATTCTTCCGGGAGCTGCATTTAGCGAAAAGGAAGGGACGTATGTGAACACTGAAGGGACAGCTCAGCAAACCGTGCCAGCTGTACCGACAGTTGGCGATGCTAGAGAAGATTGGAAGATTATTAGGGCGCTTTCTGAGGTTTGCGGGGTGGGACTTCCTTACGATACGATTACCGGAGTGCGGTCCCGTATAAGAACCGTTGCGCCGAACCTTTTGCATGTGGATGAAAGAGAAGCGGCTACGTTTTCTGGGTCGGTTAAACCTGAGGGGTCGAGCAAGGTGAGTGCGACACCGTTTGGTGTTACGGTTGATAATTTTTATATGACCGATGCGATTACGAGGGCGTCCAAGATAATGGCTCAGTGTAGTGCTTTGTTGAAGAAGTGAAGTTGGTGGTGGTTGGAAGTTGTACTAATAAAGTTTGTGATTTCACTGTTTTGAGTGGTGAAATACTCTGTTTTGTAATTGTGGTTTTAAGATGAAAGAATAGAGGGGAGAAAATGGTTGCCCTAAGTAGAGTTGATGCTCATAAATGGCAACTTTTGACATTAATTATTGATTTGTAAACATCATTTGATACTCAAAACTGTTGCTGCCTTATTTCTCCTATTCTATTACCTTCTCTATACATTTCGAATTTTTTTCTAGCCTTCTTCTGAAACATAGTTTTCTTGCATCTTGACCATTGATCTTGGCCTCTCATAACCATCCCTCTTTATCGTTCATCTTCCCTTGATTTCTTGATTCTGGTTTCCAGTCAGCTTTAACAAGGGATTCGCCTAATAACTCAGCAATATCTGTGGCTATTGCTTCTTATATCTCCTAACAGGGTTTTAGCTTCAATGACCAACGGTTTGAATCTTTCATCACCGGTTTCTTGACAAATCTTTCTAACAACACCCAAAACACTTGGATCTCAACTTAATGCATCTCCTCAGCTTGCAAACCATGCAAAGCCCGGGTCCACGCATACCCTCTATAATACACATCAGACATCATTTGAATCTCATCAATAACAGCAACCTCTTACAACTCTTCTATATAAACCACTTCAACAGTGCAAGCAGTGTGATTCCCAAATGAACTGTATTTCTTTCTTGACCCGTAAGCAAACTACAATACACACCTAACAAATAATCCTTATCGAAAGGTTCGATTGCCAAAAGCCAAATAGGACTTCAACAAATACCCATTTTTGGCTTCCGTGAATCTTTGTAAAGCATTACATATAATATAAACAATTTCAGGTGGATAATAAGTTACAAAACATGTTACCAATCAATTGTACTTAACAACATGTAAAAATACAGAAGTTATACAATTATTTTACTCCTTAGAACACGAAGAAATGCCAGTTGCTTTGTGCGATTTCTCCCAATTCAACCCATCAAAATGCTTGATCTCCACATGGGTCAGTGTTCCAGGATCAACACACTTGTATGTAATCGCGATTCCATCCGGGTTCGACCTAGGCGTATAAAAAGATGTTATCCCACACACCTTACAGAAGGTGTGTTTCGCTGTGTGACTCCCAAAAGTGTAGGTGGTCAGGAACTCTTTCGAGCCTTCTAAAAGCTCGAATCTTTGTGAAGGTACAATAACATGAGTGTTTCCTCTCATGGCACAGTCTGAGCAATTGCACTGCCAGGCTGTTACACTAACCGGTGATCGAACTCGCCACCTCACACGTCCACAGTGGCATCCACCACTGTGTGTTACCAACTCAGAATCCATATATTTAGCCTGCAATTATACAATATACATCATACAGTTTGTTTCTATCCAAACATAATATTATATATTCATAAGCAATATTAAACAAATTAATTCCCGGATCAGATAATAAAGAAAGCAGTATGATTTTATCCAAACACTATCTTTAAATCCCAAACACCCACTTACTACATATAAATTAGTCCACTGTTGATCAAATTAAAACCCTAATTTCAGGTAACTTCTCAAAAACAAAAAAAAAAAAAAAAAAAAAAAAAACGAAAGAAATGGATGTAAGTTAGCATAAGATTAAAACATGTTATGATGGTATGAAGATGAAAGCATACCTGAAGAATGCAAAGTGAAAACCCTCCTACATACAGAAACCTAGGAAGAATTACTAAATGATTACTTTTTTTACACATGAAGATCGGGTCGGGTCACCAAAACATTTTTGTATACAGGTTCTTTAAGAGCGTGCCCATTGGTTGGCTTTAGGGATGATTATTTGATACCGGTTGTATTGAATTTTCTGTACCGAAACAATTTACCGATTTGGTACCTATTATTTGGTGTTCGGTATCGGTATTTTTGGTTCAGCATGACACCTGTATTTTACTGATTTTTACCTTCAAATACCAGTACTGTACAAAACATTTTCGGTACCGTTATTCAATTTTGACGATTTTCGATATAGATACCGAGCTCATTGCTACTTGGCTTAGCTCCCACATTCGCACATGGTTCTGGAAGGGGTCGGCTCGCTTCACGGTCTAATGCATGCAACCTTACCTCACACTTTGTGCAGGAGGCTATTTCCTGGAGCTAGAACCCTTAACCTTGTCCAAAAGTAGCAACCTTATCAGTTGCTTCAAGACCCACCTTAATAGGGTTTCTTTAGTGTAATCCATTTTTTTTAATTTCGTTAGTAACATCATATGAGTTTTTGACTTTGATTGTAATTTTTCTAATTTGATGTATGGATTATAAGGGAGGGTTATCTTGAGGTATGTATTATAGAGGAGAGTTATCTTACGCTAAATATTTTGATAACCATAAGAAAGAATGAAAAAACTGCAAGAACTTAGTAAAAAACAAGTCAAAAAACATTACACCTAGTATTATTATTCAAGTATAATATTAGAAATTAAATTTACATATGTGTAAGTTTGTCATTTACACATGTGTAAATTTGTTGTATTTATACATGTGTAAAAAATTGTTAAGTGTGATTTTTAGAGGAAAGATGAATTATTTGGAGAGTAAATCCCTTTTTGTAACATTGTATTTTATTTATATTGAGGTTTGTATTTTTATGAATTATCAACAAATAATTTAAATTTTGAAGTGTCTAAAACTTGAAATAAAGCCAAACGGGGTTTATCGGTAATTCCATCGTTGTGCCTACGGATGGGTGAGTTACCGGGTTTTCCTCGAAATTGGTGATGCATTTGAAGTACTCCATTTGATCCAGTAGTTGTCTTAAAAGTGCTTGAGATTGAATCTGTTTGCCATATAAAAAGAGAGTGTTAAATGGTAATCGGGTAGAAAACTATTACGCTTATTTAATGTAGTAGTTATTGGTCTTATTTTAAATTTGCCTTTTGGTATTGACATAAAAATGTCTGAAAGGGAAACAATAAAAAAACAACTTGCAAGGTTTGAACCTAAATTTGTAGATTCTTTGTTTCAACTTTCAAAACTGATGTGCGCAAGCGCAACCACTCAACCCATATATTATCAGTTTGTTTAGTCACACAAATTAAATCGTTGATAAGGATCATCATAACATAATTGATTTTCGATGGCAGATGTAAAATATAAAAAGAAGTGTCGTTACTCATAAGGTGGTTTCGTCTTTGTCTGTCTACCTCCTTTTCTCAGACTCATAAGATGGTTTCGCCTTTTTGTATGTCTGCCTCCTTTTCTCAATGTTTTCATGATATGATGGTTATCAACTAATCACCTTATCGGTCTACTTACCGCTTTATAAAATAAATAACGTAATAAATAATTTAAACAAAATATAAGCCTGACCACTTGATTCAGGCTACTGATTCAATCGGTCTGACAAGCTTTTTTTATCCCTCTTTAAACAACAATTTTTTAAACCTAAATATCATGTAACTTTTCATTTGTAAGGATTTAAATTTATCATTTTTATGGAGTAAGCATTATACCACTAAACCATTAGATCACAGGTAATTGATTAGACAATCAAGTTTTTTTTTTTTTTTTTTGTTTTAAAAGGTGTGAATTATTCGCGAATGTCGGGAGGTCTAGCATATGTTGTCTTAACCGGGTCCGCGCTAGAGAGCCCCCTCGCACAATAGATCCCCAATTTAAACCCCTCAATGAGAAACCCCTATCACTCAGACTCAAACTTGAGACCTGGAGGGGAAAACTCACCGAACCTACCATAGGTGGAACTTAAATACCAGTGGCCACCACTAGAGCACTAGTGATGGTTTGATTAGACAATTAAGCGGCCGGTTAAATGGGGAAGACTCAGATAAATTCAACCGGGCCGTTTATATTTTTAGAAAAAAATTAGAAACCTCATTTATAGAAAAAAATAGAACTTAGAAACCTCATTTATAGAAAAAATAGAACTTAGAAACCTCATTTAATATCAAACATATTGAAAGTAGATATTTTCCAAGATGCAACCAATTTGAGCCACCAACTCTCATTTTTCCACAAAGACGTCAACCAGTTTTAGTGGGTACCAGCAAGCTTAATCGTTTAAAACACGCTCACTAGATAACCACTTTTGGTGGGCCTCAAGGATTGCTATAGGCCATGCATGGAACGAGTATTAGTAATCACAGTCTTATACTTGGTTATAAATTTGTGTTTCATAACCGGTTCAATGCGTATGGTATTGGGTATACCCATTACTGTTAAAAAAAATATTCATTGGGATTTCGTAATATATGTTCGTAATAACCATAATAACTTAAAATAATTTTACACACAATGAAACTATCGAATGAACCGTTACTAGACAATGGTTAGTTAAATTAAAAAAAAAAATTGGGTATATATATATCAGTAAACGGTTATATGTTTTCGGGTAGCACCCAATTCCATTCTGTCTCATAAGTCATACCCACGGATATTTTTAAAACTAATCTCATACCCGCCCAAAATGTTTCATCCATGCCCACCCTAACAACTACACCATTGGATACAACATCCTCCATACACTAATCTACCTCCAACAAAAACTTATTTAAAAATCAAAAGCGTAATATGCATATCAACAATGTAATGAATACAATGATCTTATTAAAAATAAGACTAGACTTGATTGTTAAAACGTCCAAGGTGAGTGTGGTTGCTCAATGCAAATGGTCCCCTGGCTTGATATTAGGGCCTTAGTTTCAAGAGTGTCTCGCTTTCGACCATCTTGATATAAATAAAGTTTCTTCATTGACCTTTTCAGAGATTGTGTACGTGCACGAACCTTCGGGTTTTGTGGGCTCTCATCACCCACCCTGATTATTTTTTCAACCACATAAATCTTTTTTTTGTGGTATCAAGCAAGTGGCATGTACATAGTAACATCAGTTTGTTGCCTGCATAATTTGTCTTTTTAGTTGTATGTGGATGATGTTGTTCGGCCTTAAATACTATTAACACGTTTTGGGCAGTCTTGGTTATGGATGAGATGAGAACTCCACAAATAAGCCTTTTTGATGAAAAAAAGACGCATTATTGGTTAATATGAAAAGGTTGATGTTACAAATTCAATGGCAGAGACATGTTGGTAACCAATGACCAAAAATATATACTTAATTTACAGAAATCATTAAGTGCACCAAATTTGTTTGTATACTTAATGACCAAAAATATTTTTAGTAACGATATATTGTTGGTCATTGAAAACCGAAATCGTATTGTTGGCAACCAAAACCGAACGGTTGCTAATGGTTTGGTTTCACGACTTGGGTTAATCGGACCTTTATAAAAATGATGTTTTTGTTTTCGGTGTAATTAGAACTTTCAAGCTCGTGGTCCATGCTTCAAAATGGTGTTTTTGTATTTAATTTTTGTTTTGTTTATCTTCAAGATTGTGTATTTGCATTCAAGCTCATGGCCATTCACTATACTAGTTAATCGTTAACAAATTACATGGTTTAAAAATTTAGTATAGTCATGCACATATAGAAAACTACATATGATTATGGAGAGACTTAATGGGATGCGAAATAATAATTTTAGTGAAAGTTAAAGAAAATAATATATAAATTATCAAATATCTAAAAAATAGAATATTTATATAAACTAAAATATATTTTAATTTTATGATCCGGTCCAGTTCTCTATAGTTTGAAAATTTTGAAACCATAAATGAAACCGTTCATTACGGACTAAAAGTTTTGAAACGGCTTGTAACACCCCGTGTTTGGAAAGTCAAAGTCAAAGTCAAGACTGAAGTCGTCAAAGTCAAGACTGAAGTCAAAGGGAGACAAGATTGCTAATTGTGACCTGTCTCTCCTTGCTCAATTCCTGTTTTGACTTCTTTGACTTGTAGATAGTCTTTTTACGCTTTTACGTTAGTTGTATTATGTGGAGTACTTGTTATAATCGAGGTTTAATCGATGTTTATCGCATGTTTTACCGCTTTATCGGTTATCGCAATCGTACTCACAACTCGAATTTCGCGTTCTGATTATGGTTCTTATGTGTGTGTGCCTTTTATGTGTTACTTGTGCATGTTTATTTATGTTGATGTAGTGGTGATTAATCGAAATGCAATCGCAATCGAATCGCAAACGCTAAACGCAAGTTAATTATGATGATTGTATGTTAGATATAGTAGTTGGGATTAAAAGTAATTTAATGAGAAACTCTATCGCATCGCAACGCTCAACACGCGAATCGAAACCGCAAAACTCGTCGCGCCAATCACTCCAATCGAATGGCCAGCCGATCGAGCTGCCACCCGATCGGGTTGCCACTCGATCGACCAGCCTTTTCCCCACTTTCCTTTTATGGAAAGCCTATAAATACTCCTCATATGTCAACATCACTTGATGTTGACAGCTCTCTCTCTCTCTCTCAACTCGCTCCAGCCGCTATTTCTTCCAATTTCTCGCGAATCTTGTAAGTTTTCAACCTAAATCTTGTACTTTCTTGATCTACACGCACTCCTAAACCTTTCTATCTTTTGAATCTTAACTTTTAACCGTGAAATCATTAGATTTGAGGTGATCTAGGATGATGTCATCATGGTGTTCATAAAAACATCATGTTTTGGCTTCAATCCACCAAGAACAACTTAGATCTGGACGATTTCCACATAAATAAACAAAGATCTTTCATAGATCTGAACATATTCATGGTGAAAAAGATTGAAAGATGGTTTTCTAACTTTCTTTCAACTCTTTTACACTCAATGCACTCAAAACCGATAGAATCGGAGCTTGTTCTAATCTTCTACTCCTTCTTGCTGATGTGTTGGTTCAAGATCTGGATTCTATCCAAGAGATTACAGATTTCGGGTTAAACATGAAACACCGTCTCGAACAGTTAACTGGTCGGACTAGGGTGGTTCCTGTCTGATCGGGTAACTAAGTCTTGACGAGGTTTCTGTTGTTTGACGCGTTATCGTACAGTCCCAAGAAAACTACAAACTATCAAGACAACCAAGGATGAAGACGATCAGGTCAACTGGGACGGATTGCCGTCCGATCGGATTGCCACCCGACCGCACAGCCACCAAATGGGCTTGCACCTTGGGTCCCACACTTAACTTTTATTTCAACATTTGAGGTTGAACATCGAACGGATTGCCGTCCGATCGGATTGCCATCCAATCGGATTACCACCCGACCATGTGATGTTTAGACTTTAACACTTAAACAATTTTCAACATGTTCAATGCATACGGATTGCCACCCGATCGGATAGCCATCCGATCGAGTGACCGTCCTACGGTGAACTTGTTCTCAACTTGAGAAGCCTCGATTGCTGTCCGATCGAACGGCCGTTCGATCGACCGACCTGAAGGGTAAAGATACTTATCTATTTTCAAAATGCTACAACGAAAACTTCAAAAGACAAGCCATCATACACAAACACATCCATCCCAAACGAGGTAATAATCCACTCGCATGGTCACCCGATCGGATGACCATCCGAGCGGATTGTCACCCGATCAACCGGCCACCCGATCGGATTGCCACCCGATCGGATTACCGTCTGATCCATTGGCACTTGTATCGTTTTACGCGCCGCTTATCGTTATGCTATCGTTCTGATCAGGCTAATCTTACTCTAAGCGCTCCCTTCAATCCATCATCGTTGTGAGTATACTCGAACCCTTTTTGCTTTACGCACTTTTGGGTGTTACTTATTCTAAATCACATCGATCACACTACGCTATACTTTAACGCTAATTATTACCGTATGCTATACGTGACTTAATGAATGCTTGTTTGTTATGTTTACACATGGAATGTTGTCTACCTGCCTTAGCAACGATAGTACTATAGTTTGGATTCAGCACCTGTTCACTCAGGGGTTGTTAAGGACAATTAATTACATGGCTCAGAGTGGTGAGTGTGTATTCCGAACTGCCTCGGGCAGTCAACCCGCAGTCATTGGTATCGATAGGTTCATGTCGATAACTAACGTGCTTCATTTCACACTGTGTACGTGCTGGTTATGCGTAAACAATTTCGAACCCTATTATATCTATTAAACTTGTATGCTCACCTTTACACTATGTGTATTGACTTTTACTTTAACATATGTGGCAGGTGCTTAGGATGTTTAAATGCTTGGCTTGCTGTGAAATCGAGGCTAGGAAAGGTCTAGAAACAAATAAACGAATTGTCTGTAATTGAAATCTGAGTTGTCGGAACAGAACAATTTGACCTAATTTTGTCTGTAATAATTATATTACTTTTTATGTCATGGTATGGGACGTGATGCTTTAAATAATTGGCAATAATAGTTGTTATGGAAACTTCTGGACAATCTGTTTTGCTCAGTGCCACGCCTCGATGTTTCCGCCATCGGTTGGGGTGTGACAGATTGGTATCAGAGCCATAACTATAGGGAATTAGGCAAGACTCGACCTAGTCCGGGTCGATGTCTTAGAAACGACCTAGTCTATAGTTAGGTACCAATAGACCAAGTTGTGCACACCCTGTAAGGGTTTTGTACAAGCTTGCTTGCCATTTCTCGCTATTCTCGCCTACGCTACACTATCACTGCACTCTAATTTTCGAAAATGAACGAGCGATTAAGTCAAGATTATGTGTGAAAACCAAAAACTCTCGACTAAATTGCTTGTTCGACCCGCGTTTTTATCTATAATTAGGGGAATTTGCGTTGAATCAGGAGTGAAATCTCTACTTTGGCGCATAATTCTTCCTTATTTTATCAAAACAGGAACGAAGTTGTTAAGTCAGGGGTGAAACCTGAACCTTGACGACCTGTTCCGATCTCATTTTGGTTTTACAAAACTCTCACCAAAGTCTCAACGGACTCCAACGACTTGAAGTCACGCTGAAACTGGAAGGATGCGTGCCATTCGCCCAAATTCGAGGCGAGAGCACAGTCCCGAAGGTCAAAGTGTGCACTAGAAGTCCTTGTGAATAGTCGAATCACTTTGGGTAGTCGATGTCTATCAAGCCGCAGACAATCTATTCTCGATTTTTACATGTCTCGATTCTGAGCTCGCAACTGCCGACTCTGATATTTCAACGCTTTTTATGTGGATTTTATGTATTTTATGTGATTTTATCTGTTTATGTGTTACGATTTTTGGTGATTTATTCGCTTTTCGCTATCGCTTTGATCGACACACACGACTTGCACCGCACCTCTATCTCTATACGCTAACAAATCGCTGCGACTTGAGGAATGACCTTATGCTATGTTGTTCGCTATGTATTCGCTAATCGCAATCGCTATTCTCGAAATCTCGCGGACTTTGAATGATAGGTTTCTGTATTCTGACTGCCTCTTGTGCTTATATGCTTTTGTGTTTCTGTGCTTTACGTGCTTATGTGCTTCTGTGCTTATGTGAATCTGTGGTTATGTGCCTATGTGCTTACATGTTACATGATCGTGTTCCTGAGCTTTAGTAGTATTAGGCGTGTGAGGTGAGATTCGATTATATTGTGTCTGAGTCCCAAGACGATGTCTATTGCAGACAATGTCGTCATCTGGACCCCGTCACCCCCGAGTTACTCGTCAAGAACAGAGATACAAACGCCTTGCTGCTCTCGTCGCTAAGAAAGTGGCGAAAGTTGTTCCTCAGATCGTGAGTGAACTATACGAGAATGTGAGCAAATCGTCTGAAGAGTCCAGGACTGAGACTCCTAAAGCTACTCCTAAAGCTGCTTTTAGCTTCAAACAGTTCAAGGCTTGCGGACCGAAAGAATTCACTGGCGAAGATGGCCCTACGACTTTGCTTCAATGGTTCGATTCTATCGAGTTCACCCTGTGTCAGAGCGAATGTCCTGACAATCTTTGCACTCTGAATGCTATCGACATCTTCCAGTCCCGCGCTTTAGACTGGTGGACGGCCGAGAGAAACAAATGCGGAAACGATGCAGCTTATGGTCTGTCATGGGATGAGTTGAAGAACGTCATGTTGGAAGAGTTTTGCCCTCCCCATGAGCGCCAAAAGTTGGAGGACGAATTCTGGCATCTGAAGCAGAAGGATAGTGACAACGTTGCTTTAACTGCTCGCTTCAAGCAGCTTAGTATAATCTGTCCTGATCAAGTCAAGACTGCTGATATGACGATCAAGAAGTATATCCGAGCTCTGCCAGATTGTGTTGCAGATTTTGTGCATGCCTCAAAGCCAGCAACAATCGAGGAAATTTACCTGCTTGCCGCTGTGATCAACGACAAGCGAGTTAAGTCTGGCTACTGGGATAAAGCTACCAAGAACCTGCACCAAGCTACCGCCGCACCAACTGCCGAAACCGCCGCCCCTCAGTCATCAAAGTCCTCTCGTCGCAAGAGGAAGAACAACAACAGCAACTCCAGCAACAAGAACTATGCTGTCACTACCACTACTGCCCCATTTCAAGCCGTACCGGCTCAGCAGCAATCTCAGCACCGATCAGCTCCAGCACCAGTTACCTATGCACCGCCTGCAAAGCGTGCATACACTGGCCCTCACCCTGCTTGCCCGACATGTACTTATCATCATCCGGTGGGTATCGCCTGCTGATTTTGTGTGCATTGCAATATGTATGGCCACTACACCGCCAACTGCCGTACAGGTCCTCGACAAGCACCAGTTCAAGCTACTGCTCATCAAGCTATACTTCCTGCCCCTTAAGGCCAACAAGCGGCTCAGGCACCCGCGATCAACGCCAGAGTCTGCTTCGCATGTGGTGATCCCAACCATTTCGCGAACATGTGCCCGGACAGGGTTGTGAAACAAGAGCCCCAGCAGCAGCAGCCTCAGCAACAACAACAACAGCAGCAACAGCCTCAGCAGCAACAGCAACAAGCCACCTGCGCCCGAACTTTCAATATCAATGTGCGCCAAGCGCAGGCCGACAACAACATGGTCAATGGTACATTTCTCGTTAATGGTATTTATGCTTCGTGTTTGTTTGATACTGGAGCCGATAACTGTTTTGTGTCGTTTGAATTCGAGAAGCTCCTTAATCGTAAGCGCTCCCATCTCCCCTCGACGTTTGATGTCGAAGTTGCCACCGGAAGAACCGTCGCTGTCAATTCTGTTCTTCGTGATTATACTCTTGAACTCAACAATCACATCTTTCCGATTGACCTTATTCCGATGCAGCTCGGAAGTTTTGACATCATAGTAGGCATGGACTTTCTTCGTGAAAACCATGCTGAAGTTGTGTGCTTTGATAAGATGATTCAATTCTCACTCGCGAATGGTGATTTATTGTGTGTTTATGGTGAAACTCCCTCGAACGGTCTTAAGCTCATGTCATGTATCCAAGCTAGCAAGTATCTCCGCAAGGAATGCAGGGCTTTCTTGGCTAACATTGTAGTAGCGGAGAAGGAAAAGAAAAGGGTGAATGATGTTCCTGTTGTTTGTGAATTCCCGAATGTTTTCCCTGATAATCTTCCAGGCTTACCGCCGAGTCGTGATATCGACTTTCGTATCGACCTCATTCCTGGAGCCAATCCCATTGCTAGAGCTCCTTATCGACTCGCTCCGTCTGAAATGCGTGAACTCTTGAGTCAGCTCCAGGAATTGCTTGATAAAGGCTTCATTCGCCCGAGCACCTCTCCATGGGGCGCACCAGTCCTCTTCGTCAAAAAAAAAGGATGGGTCGTTCAGGATGTGCATCGACTATCTGGAATTGAATAACTTGACTATCAAGAACCGCTATTGTAACACCCCGTGTTTTCGAATGTCAAAGTCAAAGTCCAAGTCAACCTTGACTTCTTTGACTGTTAAGGTTTCTTTTTACTTTTTGTATTATGTGGAGTAAGTGTTGTCTAAATGAAATGATCGAACGTTTAATCAATACGACCGATTTACGACTGTGAATAGTAGGAAGTAACAATGCGATAAAGTTAATCAATCAATAATCAAACTAATCGATTCATCAATCAAGCTCGAGACTCGAATTATGTGAACCCTGGTATTGTATTACGTGTGTGTGTGCCTTACGTGTTACTTGTACGTGTTTATTTATATGTTTGGTGTGGTATTCAAGCGAATCAATCGAAAATCGAATCGAAACTCGAAAAGCAATCGAACTCAATTGAAACCGACATCGAAACGTGACTTATAGAAGATTGTATGTTAGATATAGTAGTTGGAACTGAAAGTAATTTGACTAGGAACCCTATCGTATTCGTATCACCATTCATCGAAATCGAAACATCGAAAATCGTCGCGAAATACTCAAAGTGGGTCACGGATCGAACAGGAGGCATCCTGATCGAACAGGCCAGCCGATCGGCTAGCATCTTCCTAGCCGATCGAGCAGCCCATTCGATCGGAGCTCCTGGCCGATCGGCTGCCACTTTCCCCTTTTGGAGCCTATAAATAGGGCTGTCATTGTCACACTTTCCATTTTTGGAAAGCTCTGGCCGAACCAGCCTTCTTCTTCACCTTTTCTCAGATTTCTCTCAACTCCGGTAAGTTTTCACTCTAATTCTTGTACGATTTTGATCATTGTATGATTCTACACCTTTCTATCTTTCAAAACTTGATTTTTAACCGTGAAATCACCAAGATCTAAGTGTTCTTGGGTGATGTCATCATGGTGTTCTTCAAGAACACCAAACTTTGGCCTCATTCAACCGTGAATAGCTTAGATCTGACCGATTTCCACATAAACAAACTAAGATTCTTACAAATCTTAACATTTTTATGAATAATTTCCAACATTCTTCAACCTTTACACTCGAAACCTTAAAACCGGTAGAAACGGAGCTTGAGCCGGCTAACTAATCATTCTAACAGTTAAGAGGTTCAAGATTCGGATTCTATATACAAGGTTCACCGACGATGGGTTAAACTCTAAACCGACGTTCCGAACCGCTCACTGGCCGGACTTGGGTGATTCCTGTCCGAGCCGAAGAAACGAATAGGAACGGAGGATATCATAGTTCAACTCGTTATCAAACTACCTCGATATGGCAACAAGTGATCAAATAGCCAAGAGTTAGACGAAAGGCCGACCAGGTCAGAAATGCTGGCCGAACGGCTAGGCTGTCCAAACAGCCCAGCCGATCGGACATGCCAGCCGATCGACCGGGCCAGCCGATCGGCTAGCACATGGTCCCACACTTTTCGAATTTTATGAAGTATGCTATTGACGAAGTGATGTTCGATCGAATACGCTACTCGATTGGTAAACATTACTCTTCGGATCATGAGATACTATGCTTCAACACTTAATCGTTTTTACAACTCGTTCGTAGTATGGAATGCCAGCCGATCGAATAGTCCGTTCGATCGAGCGACATCCTGTTGAGCATCACTCTAAGGTTCCCAACCGATCGATTAAGCCGGCCGATCGAACGGACCGTTCGATCGATCGACCTGAAAGGTAAGGACATTTTTGTGTTCTCATATACTACAACGAAAACTTCAAAAGTTCAAATCCTCAAACACAAACACACCAGAGGAAGAAACAATCCACTCGAATGGCCCAGCCGATCGAGCCTACCTGCCGATCGAACAGGACTGTCCAATCGAATATACCAGCCGACCGAACAGCCCGTTCGATCGAACCTGCCGTTCGATCGACCAGCCCATTCGATCCATTCACACTTGTCTATCTTTCCACGTTACTCATTGTTGTGCTATCGAACTATTCATGCTAACCCTACTCTCAGCGCTCCCTTCAATCCATAATCAATCTCTGTGAGTATACTCGATCCCTTTTTGCTTTTAGCACTTTTGGGTGTTACATACGTTGCTTATATCAAAACACAAACGATCACACTACTCAACTACTTGAACGCTAACCAATATGCATGTATTACGTGACTTAATGAATGCTTGTTGATTGTGTTTACACGTGGAATGCTGTCTACCTGCCTTAACGACGTAGTACTATAGTTTGGACTCAGCACCCGTTCACACGGGGGTTGTTAAGGACAATTACTTGCATGGATTACGGTGGTAATCATGTATTGCGAACCGTCTCGGACGGTCAACCCGCAGTCATTGGTATCGATAGGTCCATGTCGATAATTAACATGCTTCGTTTTCCTCTGTGTACGTGCTGGTTATGCGTAAACTATTCGAACTCTATATGCTATTATCAAACTTGTATGCTCACCTTTATATTTTATGTATTGACTTTATTTTAACGTATGTGACAGGTAATTAGGATGCTTATTTGCTAGGAAAGCGAGGCTTGAATAAGTTTCTAGAAGCCCCCAACAAATAGTTGTCTGCCAAGAACAAGCGTCTAAGGCATAGTTGTCTGTAGATCTTGTCCTCTGGCATTATAGCCAGAAAGTCAACAGAATAGGGGTCTAGAAGCAGATAAACAATTGATGTAATAATATTTGAATCTGAGTTGTCAGAACAGAATTTCTTGTTTGGATGATTATCTGTAATGACATGTTTGTTTATTCGGGATACGGTATGGGACGTATCTTTAACTGGATTATATAAATAGTTGTTATGGAAACTTCTGAACAATCTGTTTCGCTCAGTGCCACGCCCCGATGATTCCGCCATCGGTTGGGGTGTGACAGATTGGTATTAGAGCCATAACTATAGGGAATTAGGTTAGACATGACCTAGTCCGGGTCGCTGTCTTAGAGACCTAGACTATAGTTAAGAACCAACAGACCCAGTTTATGTGCCTTATTCTATAATTATTCACTATCACTGCACTCAAAATTTCAATTAAAGTCAGGTGATTCAGTCAGGAATAGGTGTGAAAACCGCAAACTCCCGACTAAATTGACTGGCTTATGGGGATTTTATTCCTTCATCTCGACATTTTCGCCAATAAACGAGGAGAATTATACCAAATCAGGTGTGAAACCCCCATTTTGACGAAATTTCTCCTTGAATTTTCTTAAAACAAGGAAGAGATTGCTAAGCCAAGGGTTGAAACCCTAACCTTGGCAGTTTGTTCCGAATATTATTCCATCTCACCAGGGCATACGACGGACTCCAACGACCTGAACTCACAAGTACGACCTAGGGAACGCGTGTGGAATGCCCAAGAATCGAGGTAGAAACACGACCTCTAGAGTCGAAAATGATGACAAGTCTACTGTGAATAGTCGAGTTGCCTTGGGTAGTCGATGTCTAGTAGCCGCAGACAATCTATCTCTCGATTTTATGTGTTTCGATTCTGAGAACCGCAGTCGCGTACTCGGATGACTCATTTATTTTATGTGTTCCTGTGTGCTTTACCTGTTTGCGTGTTTATATTTTGGATATTATTCGATTCTGCTATCATTTCAATCGACACACACGACTCGCATTTGCTGTTCTATCTCAATTCGACATCCAGTTGTCGCAACTCTAAGACGATATCATACTATGTTATGCTATACGACTAAGTTAGGCTAATACGATGCCATTCGACATGCTATTCGAACGACACGCGAGCTTTAAAGGATAGGTTTCTGCTTTCTGACTGCTTCTGTGATTAAATGCCTTGGTACTTATGTGCTTCTGTGTATTGTGCTCTACGTGCTTATGTGCTTCTGTGACCAATGTGCTCTATGTGCTTCTGTGCTCCATGATTAGGTATATCTGTGAACCTGTGTTTATATGTTACGTGATTCGACGTGATTCTAAGCTTTAGATAGTAGTAGACGTGTGAGGTGAGAATCGATTACGTTGTGTTGAGTCCTGTGACGATGTCTATTGCAGACCATGTCATCGTCTGGATCACGTCAACGCCTGACCCGCCAAGAAAAGAGAGACAGACGTCTCGCTGCTATCATCTCTAAATCCGTGGCGAAAGCTGTGAGTGAGGTGTATGAAAACGCTAGCAAATCGTCGGAAGGATCTCATGCTGATACCCCTAAGGATTCCAGCAAGGCTGCCTTTAGCTTCAAGCAGTTTAAAGCATGCGGACCGAAGGAGTTCACCGGTGAGGATGGCCCTACTGCCATGTTTCATTGGTTCGACTCGGTCGAAGTCACTCTGCGACAAAGCGGATGCCCCGAAAATCTCCGCACTCTCAATGCTACTGGCGTCTTCCAGTCCCGTGCTCTAGACTGGTGGACTGCTGAATGAAACAAGCGTGGGAATGATGCAGCTTACGAGCTGACATGGGAGGAACTGAAGGCAATTATGATCGATGAATTCTGCCCTCCTCATGAATGCCAAAAGCTGGAGGATGAATTTTGGGTCATCAAGCAGAAAGACGGAGACAACGCTGCTCTCACTGCTCGCTTCAAGCAGCTCAGTATCATATGTCCCGATCAGGTCAAGACTCCAGAGATGACCATCAAGAAGTATATCCGAGCTCTGCCAGACTGTGTAGCAGATTTTGTTCATGCCTCCAAGCCAGCAACGATCGAAGAAACCTACCTACTTGCCACTGAGATCAATGACAAGCGAGTAAAGTCTGGTTTTTGGGATAAGCAAACCAAGTCTCTGCACCAAGCCACCGCAGCACCCGCCGACTCATCTGCTCAACCCTCCAAGTCATCAAGAAGGAAGAAGAAGCACAACAACAACAGCTCCAGCAACAAGAACTGTGCTGTGACAACTACTGCTGCTCCTCTTCAAGCAGTACCAGTTCAACAGCAGCAGCACCAGCGCTCAGCTCCAGTGATCAATGCACCGCCAGCAAAGCGTGCATACACAGGCTCTCACCCACTCTGCCCGACATGCTCTTATCATTACCCAGTGGGTCTGGCTTGTCGTTTCTGCAAGATCGATCTACGCTCTGGCTATCACCAACTACGCATCCAAGAGGAAGATATCCCCAAAACCGCTTTTTGCACTCGATATGGCCATTATGAGTTCGTTGTTATGCCTTTTGGTCTAACCAACGCACCCGTGGTTTTCATGGATCTGATGAATCGCGTGTGTAAACCATTTCTTGACCGCTTCATCGTCGTGTTCATTGATGATATCCTGATCTATTCCAAGTCAAAATCCGAACACGCGCAACATCTACGTTTGGTTCTCGAGCTACTCCAAGGGAATCGACTCTATGCCAAGTTCTCCAAGTGCGAATTTTGGCTGGAGGAGGTTCAATTCCTCGGTCATATTGTCAATAGTCAAGGTATTCATGTCGATCCTGCGAAGACCGAAGCTGTTAAGAGTTGGGTTACGCCGAAGAACCCGTCTGAAGTCCGTTCTTTTCTCGGACTAGCGGGCTATTATCGTCGATTTATCGAGGGGTTCTCTAAAATCACTGTGCCGCTTACTTCTCTCACGCATAAAGACAAGCCTTTCTTTTGGGGAACGAACAAGAGTCTGCTTTCCAAACCCTCAAGCATATGCTTTGCAATGGTCCTGTCCTCACTTTACCCGACGGAAACGACGACTTTATTGTCTATTGCGATGACTCGAACCTTGGTCTTGGTTGTGTTCTCATGCAACGAGACAAGGTTATCGCCTACGCATCTCGTCAGCTCAAGATCCACGAGAAGAACTATACAACCCACGACCTCGAGTTAGGCGCAGTTGTTTTTGCGTTAAAGATTTGGCTACACTACCTGTATGGTACCAAGTGTTCGATCTTCACCGATCATAGGAGCCTATAACATATCTTTAACCAGAAAGAGCAAAATATGCATCAACACCGGTGGGTAGAACTTCTCAACGATTACGACTGTGAGATTCGTTATCATCCAGGCAAAGCAAATGTCGTTGCCGATGCTCTAAGCCGACGAAGCTATCTGCATAGCGCTCGTAATGTACCAGCCCAGCATCATCTCGAAACCCTTATCCGCGAAGCCCAACATGCGTGTTTTACCGAACGCACTTTGAAGAAGGAAAGGATCTACCACGATGGAGCCCATCTTGTGAATAAGTCAAATGGGATATTCCATTATCTGGATCGAATTTGGATCCCTAAGCGGACCGAATTACGACAGATTTTGATGGACGAAGCACACAAATCCCGATATTCTATTCATCCCGGTGCCGATAAGATGTACCAGGACCTTCGCTACAAGTACTGGTGGCTGGGCATGAAGAGGGATATCGCCCTCTATGTTGGGAAGTGCCTGACTTGCTCGAAAGTCAAGGCCAAACATCAAAGACCCTCTGGCTTACTTGAACAACCCCCGATCCCGATGTGGAAGTGGGAAAGTATAGCTATGGACTTTATAACGAAACTTCCACGTACGCCATCAAGTCACGACAACATCTGGGTTGTTGTTGACCGTTTGACCAAATCTGCTCATTTTCTGCTAATACGAGAAGACTACAAGGTAGAAAGATCAGCCCGAATCTACACCGATGAGATCATTTGTCGACATGGGACGCCTCGCGACATCATCTCTGACCGTGATGCTCGGTTTACCTCGCGTCTCTGGGAAACGTTTCAAACGGCTCTCGGTACTACGCTTAATCTAAGTACCGCATTCCACCCTCAAACCGACGGTCGGACTGAGAGAACGATTCATACCCTTGAAGACATGCTCCGTTCGTGTGTCATAGATTTCGGTGGTAATTGGGACGCTTACCTGCCTTTAGTCGAATTCTCGTATAATAACAGTTATCATTCCAGCATTTAAATGGCACCGTTTGAGGCTTTATACGGAAGAAAATGTCGATCGCCTATTGTATGTCACGAGATCGGGCACTCGTAATTAACCGGTCCTGAGCTATTGCAAGAAACGACTGACAAAATCCTCCAAATTCGAGACAATCTGCTGAAAGCTCGGAGTCGTTAGAAAAGTTACGCCGATAGACGACGCAAGCCCCTTGAATTTGACGTTGGCGACCATGTACTTCTAAAGGTATCACCTTGGAAGGGTGTAGTCAGATTCAGCAAGAAAGGAAAGCTCGCGCCTCGATATCTTGGACCCTTTAAGATTCTGGAAAGGATCGGAAAAGTGGCCTACAGACTCGAACTACCGGAGGAACTTAGCGACGTCCACCCGACTTTCCATGTTTCGAACCTCAGAAAGTTCCTGGCTAAAGATGATCTGTATGTACCTCTTGAAGATCTCCAAGTAAACGAAACACTACACTTCGTGGAGAAGCCTGTCGAGATCATGGATCGCCAAACTAAGCAGCTCAGATGCTCACGCATTCCCATTGTGAAGGTTCACTGGGAAGGCAAACGAAACGCAGAGTTCACTTGGGAACTCGAAAGCGACATGAAGGCGAAGTACCCGCAGTTGTTTGTTACGGCTTCGGCCTAATTTCGGGACGAAATTCCCTTAAGTAGGGGAGGCTGTAACACCCAGTGTTTCGAAAGTCAAAGTCAAAGTCAAGACTGAAGTCAAAGGGAGACAAGATTGCTAATTGTGACCTGTCTCTCCTTGCTCAATTCCTGTTTTGACTTCTTTGACTTGTAGATAGTCTTTTTACGCTTTTACGTTAGTTGTATTATGTGGAGTACTTGTTATAATCGAGGTTAAATCGATGTTTATCGCATGTTTTACTGCTTTATCGCTTATCGCAATCGCACTCACAACTCGAATTTCGCGTTCTGATTATGGTTCTTATGTGTGTGTGCCTTTTATGTGTTACTTGTGCATGTTTATTTATGTTGATGTAGTGGGGATTAATCGAAACGCAATCGCAACTCAATCGCAAACGCTAAACGCAAGTTAATTATGATGATTGTATGTTAGATATAGTAGTTGGGATTAAAAGTAATTTGATGAGAAACCCTATCGCATCGCAATGCTCAACACGCGATTTCAAACCGCAAAACTCGTCGCGCCAATCACTCCAATCGAGTGGCCACCCGATCGAGCTGCCACCCGATCGAGCTGCCACTAGATCGAGCTGCCACCCGATTAGGTTGCCACTCGATCGACCAGCCTTTTCCCCACTTTCCTTTTATAGAAAGCCTATAAATACCCCTCATATGTCAACGTCGCTTGATGTTGACAGCTCTCTCTCTCTCAACTCGCTCCAGCCGCTATTTCTTCCGATTTCTCGCGAATCTTGTAAGTTTTCAACCTAAATCTTGTACTTTCTTGATCTACACGCACTCCTAAGCCTTTCTATCTTTTGAATCTTAACTTTTAACCGTGAAATCATTAGATTTGAGGTGATCTAGGATGATGTCATCATGGTGTTCATAAGAACATCATGTTTTGGCTTCAATCCACCAAGAACAACTTAGATCTGGACGATTTCCACATAAAGAAATAAAGAACTTTCATAGATCTAAACATATTCATGGTGAAAAGGATTGAAAGATGGTTTTCTAACTTTCTTTCAACTCTTTTACACTCAATGCACTCAAAACCGATAGAATCGGAGCTTGTTCTAATCTTCTACTCCTTCTTGCTGATATGTTGGTTCAAGATCTGGATTCTATCCAAGAGATTACAGATTTCGGGTTAAACATGAAACACCGTCTCGAACAGTTAACTGGTTGGACTAGGGTGGTTCCTGTCTGATCGGGTCACTAAGTCTTGACGAGGTTTCTGTTGTTTGACGCGTTATCGTACAGTCCCGAGAAAACTACAAACTATCAAGACAACCAAGGATGAAGATGATCAGGTCAACTGGGAAGGATTGCCGTCCGATCGGATTGCCACACGACCGGACAGCCACCAGATCGGTTTGCACCTTGGATCCCACACTTAACTTTTATTTCAACATTTGAGGTTGAACATCGAACGGATTGCCGTCCGATCGGATTGCCATCCTATCGGATTACCACCCGACCATGTGATGTTTAGACTTCAACACTTAAACAATTTTCAACATGTTTAATGCATACGGATTGCCACCCGATCGGATAGCCATCCGATCGATTGACCGTCCTGCGGTGAACTTGTTCTCAACTTGAGAAGGCTCGATTGCTGTCCGATCGAACGGTCGTTTGATCAACCGACCTGAAGGGTAGAGATACTTCTCTGTTTTCAAAATGCTACAACGAAAACTTCAAAAGTCAAGCCATCATACACAAACACATCCATCCCAAACGAGGTAACAATCCACTCGCATGGTCACCCGATCGGATGACCATCCGAGCGGATTGTCACCTGATCGATCGGCCACCCGATCGGATTGCCACCCGATCGGATTGCCTAACGATCGTATTACCGTTCGATCCATTGACACTTATATCGTTTTACGCGCCGCTTATCGTTATGCTGTCGTTCTGATCAGGCTAATCTTACTCTAAGCGCTCCCTTCAATCCATCATCGCTGTGAGTATACTCGAACCCTTTTTGCTTTCGCACTTTTGGGTGTTACATACGTTACTTATTCTAAATCACATCGATCACACTACGCTATACGTTAACGCTAACCTTTACCGCATGCTATACGTGACTTAATGAATGCTTGTTTGTTATGTTTACACATGGAATTTTGTCTACCTGCCTTAGCAACGATAGTACTATAGTTTGTACTCAGCACCTGTTCACTCAGGAGTTGTTAAGGACAATTAATTACATGGCTCACAGTGGTGAGTGTGTATTACGAACTGCCTCGGGCAGTCAACCCGCAGTCATTGGTATCGATAGGTTCATGTCGATAACTAACGTGCTTCATTTCACACTATGTATGTGCTGGTTATGCGTAAACGATTTTGAACCCTATTATATCTGTTAAACTTGTATGCTCACCTTTACACTTTGTGTATTGACTTTTACTTTAACGTATGTGGCAGGTGCTTAGGATGTTTAAATGCCTGGCTTGTTGTGAAATCGTAGCTAGGAAAGGTCTAGAAACAAATAAACGAATTGTCTGTAATTGAAATCTGAGTTGTCGGAACAGAACAATTTGACCTCATTTTGTCTGTAATAATTATATTACTTTTTATGTCATGGTATGGGACGTGATGCTTTAAATAATTGGTAATAATAGTTGTTATGGTAACTTCTGGACAATCTATTTTGCTCAGTGCCACGCCCCGATGTTTCCGCCATCGGTTGGGGTGTGACACGGCTAACCAAAAGTAAATAAAAAAAACAAGTCGTGAAACCAAACCACTGACCGGTTGAGACGGTTTTAAACCGAATCGTAAACACCGTTAATGCGTACTCATTTTTAACCAGAAAATATCGAGTTTGGGATGTTAGAAGGACAAGTATCTCTTTCTAGCTCAACTGATCAGTGGAATTGGTCAGAAGACACATAAGGGGAATTCATTGCCTCTTCGCTAAAACTAGTCTTGGACTATGGGGTATGGTCCCCTTTCCCCCACCTTCACATCACCTCCACCTCATTGATCGGAGTGTCGCGTCCCTATCAAAAATAATATTTATAAACCCAAATTATCCTTAACTATGAGTTAGTGGTAGTACGGGGTCGAACCATGAAGAGTTTGTGGTTTGTGTACGGACAAGATTGATTATATTGGTTTGTCACTATTATGAAGCTTGCAATTTGGTTAATTTGTTTGTTTGATTGAGACGGGTGTTTGTCACTATTATGAAGAGTTTGTGGTTTGTGTACGGACAAGATTGATTATATTGGTTTGTCACTATTATGATTAACTACAAAAACTAGAGTACTTGTGATTACACGAAAACTTGATTGATTGATTTAAACTATGATTGGAAAACAAGGTTCACACCCGGTTTGGTAATTGAAGACCTAGGGTTTCTACACATATTATGATTTAATTAAGTTGCATATATGATTAACGGATTTAGTGTCGCATGGCTTAGGTGCGAAGAGCTATCAATGACGTAGACGACGGAGCGCAATGCACTTCGTTACCAAGAACATGTAAATCCTACCAATTGATAAGGCATAAGTGCACAAATTCACTTCGCAAAGTCAAATTTTATAATCATTCGACAATTCACAAATTCAATTCAAATACACGACAATTATCAAAAGCTTCAAAATCGAAACACAATTTGTCACTAATCAAATCTCAAAACAATGTTTAAACCCTAAACTCTTACAAAAACCTACACCGAGGTGAAACCCGCGAGAATTAGCCGCTCATGGTAGACGGAACTTGATCATCGAATGATTGAAGCTTAAACACGAACATTTTGAAGCCTTTAGGATGCGTATGAGGAAGGTTAGGGTTGTGGTGGATGGTTATGGAAGGAGGCTATTCTAATCAAAATAACTCCTTAATCTCCGTTAGACCTGCAAAATAGAATTCTAATCAAAAGTTAGCCATTCGAAACTAAAAGTTATGTAAAAACATAAACTTAAACATAATAAAGCACCGGTTTTTAACCACGTATCACCCCCCCCCCCACACACTTGTATTTTGTTTGCACTCAAGCAAATCTGATTTCACTTTCACGTGGGTCGAATAAAAGATACACTTCCCATTCTTAATGTTCAAGCTAAGGTTTGATGTCATACCCAGTTCATAACTTTTACAATTTTCAAAGTATTTAGCGATAAACGATTAATCACATAAAAATGGTTATTCAAGATTAACCCGCCCTTGAAATTAACACATCATACATATCTCTCACAATGTTCTCCCCACTCGGTTTAAAATTTGGCTAATAATAATGCATTAGCACATTTCAAGTACTCACTCAACCTATTAGAACACGTACCCGCTTAGGCTTGCAACCCAATCATTCTCCACCAGTGAACATGACTACTATGCACAAGTCAAAAGGTCTTTAAAAGGGTTGTAATGGGGCGGAGGCTAAGGGTGTGGAATAAGATATTTTAAAAGTGGCTAAGGTGATGAAAACTTGATTTTTATTACAAAGACTACCACACAACTAACTACGAATATCAAGCTACAAGGCAACATTTTTCTCTTTTTATTCAACAAACTATAAACACATATTGTTATGCTTTTTCCCAACAATTTTCTGCTATTTTTTACCGTAGGCTACGATTACAAGTACCTAGATGTTGCCATGACTGTTGCCTCTAACGCCGTTGCTTGAAACGAAGTCCTACTATCTTTCACCGACAAAGTCCATCTTTTCACATTCCGTGTCATGTTCTAAGGCACTACTCATGGTGTGGGAGGTTACACATTCCGCTCTACAGTCAATCATCATCGATTATATCCCGATTGATTCGTAAGAGTCAACTCCCATAAGTCGCTTACTAGGGTTAAGGATTCGACTGAAGCCAATTCGCTGGCGTTTGTCGCCGATAATCAGAGTTGTTCAAATACTGTGGTCGGTAAGGTACTACACTCATCCTTTTATCCATCGTTCTTGCAAGCTGATGGAGTAATACACGGTATGTTGCTAGAGTGTTACAGAAGTGATCGCACTTCGAGATCTAAGGCGTCCATACGTTAAGTTCCAGCAAACAGAGAAAAGTGAGAAAGGTATAGACCAATCATTGACGCTGCAACATCCAACTCAGGGACGTTCGAACAAGCACCTAACATTCTACACGGTTTGCTAGGCGTTCAGATGGGTGTGCAGGTAATACTTGCTAGCATCGAGATTCGATAAGTTTCAAAGGAAAATGAAAATATCACATTCGAGTAGGAGACAATCACTACTATGACCTTTATAGGTTTGCTACGTTTCTCATTGATCATATAACAGAACAGAACCCCTTCTTCACTTGTTAAGCCTCACTGGGACTCGCATGCACCCCACATTACTATTATGTGTGCACCCACAATAATATTGTGATTTGCATGCTCATCTCAGTTCCTCCTAACTCATGTCAAATGGTTCTCCAAAACTCAAGTATCAAACGGAGGTTATCATATTGATAAGATCACAGAAATCCATGGACTATGACATACTATCAACGCATCATAATGCAAGGAAACAATTCATGCCATCATGCTATAGTGACGAGTGTGTGTAAGTATGTACGTCATAAACAAATGTGTACTAGTCATGTGATGTATGCAACAAGTGAAAAAGACGAACCTTGCAATCTGGAGCTGAGTGTCATGGTCGTATTCGCGTATTCAAAACTGTTCGGTTATAGTCTGGTTTTACAAAAACGTTTTAAAACCAAGTTCACTATAACCAATGGCTCTGATACCAAACTGTCACACCCCCAAAATACCACCTAGGGAATGTCCATGTTAGGCGTGTGACGTACCAACAACGAGCCACTAATTACATTGAACCCATTCAAGTTTATAAATAAAATCCTCAATTATTAATGAAAAATACTGTCAACAAGTTTAAATGAAACCAACATGTTCAGCGGAAGCAAGTAGTAAACCAAGGTTAAACAATTTCAAAACCAATGTATAGTATCAAGAAATCAATCACATGAATCCCTCCAGTCGACCCATGACCACTCCAGCTACAGCAAGTTCCAAATCCAAGACATCTAACGACCTGCGAGCATGCAACAAGTGTATCAGACAACGTTGGTGAGTTCATAGTTTTACGAAAATGTTAGTTACCAAGTGTTTAGTTCAGTTCATTGATTATAATGTTGATAATACCTCGGATACAAGACGGCTCCTGATTTATTTTGCCCTTTCCCCAATGCTTCTATCAAAGCATTGGTCATGACTAGGTCATTAGTTCACACCCGTCCTCTCCGGTACGGGTTGAGGGTGCCAAACCTAAGTAGCGCTACCAACTAATACCTTGTTACCTCTCCGGTAACAAACAACAAGGAGGGACTTTAAAGGTGATAGGACGAGTATATTATCCAACATTCCAGATTTACCACAAGATGTATTCCTCTCAGGAATACCCAATTGATTTACCCAAACCCATCCCTCTCAGGGATGTCCAATGACTGTCCCAACCACCGGGACGCATGCTCAAGAGAAATGAACTCACCTTCGATTGCTCGGTAGAATAGCTACTCGTTTAACTAAAGTGGTCACCCAAGCCCTACCGTGGTTACCAGAGTTAGTCAGTTTCATGTACACGTAAAACACGTGTTCTTTGCATTTATTACACAGACTATAAATAAACAGCACATATATTATCACGCAGATCATAGCAAGCAGTTGGGTCAAAACAATACAAATTCATCTCACACTATATCACAAGTGGTTCGTTTCACATTCAAGTGCACACGCTAATTGTGACAAGCAATCATGCATTGTAATTTAACCGATTATCTTCATGTAATTATCTAACAAGTATCTGGGCCTCACACGAGTTTATTATAAGGGTGCGGCCCATTGTTTGCCTAACCAATTAATAGGCTAACACATAAGTCTTATGAGTGTGCGGCCCATTGTCCGTCCGTGGCCCAACAGCAAGTAGGCAACCCAACTGTGATATGCCCCCTTACGGCCAGCCCATACCCGAGTGTGTGTGAATTAAACGAATACGCGGCCCAAGTCTAGGCAGCCCAGATTATAGTATGTGTGGCCCAAACACAATGTCACACCCTGACTTTTGCGGAAGCGTGGTTATTTGGTGTGACTTCTTGTCACACCCCGTTTTCCACGTGTATCACCGGTGGGCCCGGTGGGGGATTATCGTGACGTAGTTGGCAACAATATAGTCAAACCACAATATATAAATGCACAGCGGAAGCATAAAGATAAATATTATCCAACCATTTATTGTAATATCGATTGTATCACATATAGTTGAATAGTATCCACAGGAGGGATCAAAATAAATAAAAATGTTGTTCAACAGATAAGACATCAAGCTTGCGAGACTTCTTAAGATGCTAAGGAGCTATTGCCAGCCGATTTCGTGTAGTGCCTGCACTTAATCTTTTTGGGGAAAATACGTCAGTTTACACTGGTAAATACATTCAACCGACACTTTTGTAAAATGTTTAATAAAATTGATTTGAATGCACGAGGCACAAATTCTTTTATAACTTGGGAGAATTATTTAAAATTATAATCTTGTGAACGAATTACATGTTCCTTCTTTGCGTTCAGTAGCCCGAATCTAGTCCGGGTTAAAGATCAATAGACACACCACATTGCGTAAAACCGAGGTGGGTAAACCATCGGCTACGTCTTTTAATAATATAGACATAATACCGGGTGTACGCCTACACCCGACTGTCAGGGTCGTGGCTATTTCTTCGAATGATGCCAAGGATATCCGGGACATGGTCATTAACCCCCCAAAGGCTTTTAAGTAACAAGACTGTTTAAATGAGCCGATCAAATTATTCAATTAACCACCTAAGCGATGGAAGATTTGATGCTCAATCAAGCGGTATTTTATATACCGTAACCCAAGCCCGTATAAGGGAAAATAAGTTAAAAGTATTTACCTTTGCAAGTATTGTCCTTAATCGGTTAAATCACAGATATCTTTTACTAGGGCTCCTATTCTGGAACGAAGGTTTTAAAATAACCTATTAGAATCCTAACGGGTCTTTATATTAGCCGTAGCCTAGACCGGTTAGTTTCGAGGGATAGATACGGTTTAATCGCGTGAAAGGCGAAAACCGAGAATGGAATCTGATTCTGAACCCAACAAGTTCGGAGACTTGTTTTATACGGGTTTAATATTCACACTCTGAATCTTGGGGTCAAAATGATATGGTTTGACCCGTATCGGCGAATTTATGTAAACTAGTTACATAAGCCGAACCGTGCGCGCAATAGGCGCAACGGGTAACCGTGGGAGTCCTACACTGTTTTCCTAAGTCAATATACTTTAAAGAGGTTGTGGTATCAGTGGATACCTTCCATAATGCCCGTAACGAGTTTTAGTTCATTATACGCCCCGTAGGGGTTTTCCGGTCATTTTAAAGACTTTTAAAGGGCTTTCTGAGTTCTACAGGAAACCTGAGTTTCCCGATCAGTTTAATAAGTCTAAAATATCTTATTTATTATTTAAAATCAGTAGCAACTGGAATCAGGTCAAAAGACCTTGTAGAACTCAAGTTTTGGCCGAAAAGGGCATATTCGGTATTTACCGAACCATAGCCATAGCGCCAGGTTATGAGCAGGTTAAAATTAATTAAAAATCTTTAAAAATCCCAAAATATTATTTTACTACAGTGGGTAAAAGTTTTGGTGACGAAATCTTGGTTTAGGTAGGCGTTATGCTAATTGCGCCGTTTATTACAAAAGTTTCTTTTAAATGCGCTATTTAGCATAACTCCTATTCTAGACCTCGGATTGGCGTGAAACTTTAGGGACATGCTTAGAATTTAGTAAGCAAGGTTATGGTCCCTTCACGTGTCCGAAATACTCGTTTTATTTTAAAAAGGGCGTTACGGTCAACTTTTAAGTAGTTAACGGAAATGCGTAAAAGACTCGGACAAACAACGAACCGGTCACAGAGGGTGATACCATCACGTGACCTGGTCCTAAGAGAGTCCTAAAGCATATCTACATTGTACTAAAATGGGTCAGAACTGAAGTCAAAGCAAAAGTCAAACTTTTGCGACATTCGGCTCCAAACCGGGTCAATATATCAAATGGCCGAATCAAACGAGCTTAGACAAGTTAATATACTTAATATCATGTTTTATGAGTGTTCAAACAGGTTTCATACCATCTATATTACAGATTATGCAAGAATCGCAAAAATGACTTTCTGTTGACTTTTTAAGCATACGTTTGACTCGATATTTGAACTAGTTAGAGTGGTGATCAGGGGGAACCCTTTTAGAGGTTTATTACCCCCATAAATACCAACACATAACTACTTTTGATTCGAGATATGACTGAGCCATTGTAGACTAATCTCGAAGTCAAACCGTAATTACGACGGTTTGATTTTTAGCTATATACTAAGCAAAAACTACACCACAAAAGATTAGACAACTTACAGAGGGTTAGTGCACGACTTAGAATGATAGAGTAAAGCTTGAGAGCTCCAAGAATGATCAGAAGTTGAGTTTTGAGGTGTGTTTTAGTTGTGAAATATGAATGGCCTTTTATAGTGCAAGATTGGCCTCTAGATCATTACAACACATCCTATAAATGAGTATGGATGAATGGCAGGTGTCCTAAGGTGCTATGGGTCGAGTAGGGGACGCCCATACCTCTGGGAAACCCATTCATATATGTTTTACCACTTTAAACAGCCAACAGCCAACTTTCTGTCGCTAGGCATCGCTTACGGACCGTATGGCTTGGGCCTTGCGGTCCGTAAGCCTGTGGCGGAGACAAGCTTAATCATTCACCCCTTTACGGTCCGTAAGGCAGGACCCTTGCGGTCCGTAAAGGTTGTTTTTAAATCTTTTTCAATCTTTTGTAATGATTAACAAAATCCTGGTATTTAGTAACGAAATCTTTGGAAGTTAATAACCTGACCTTTCGGGTTTGAAGGGGTAACTTTGCGATTTGGCCCTCGATTATTTACAACTAAGGGCCTCGTGTTATTTACCCGCACTGTTAAGTCCCCGGTTATCTTGTTAATTATTCGGAAAGCCTCAACTTTCGTTGTTGACGCTTTTAACCCTTCTCGTACGAATTTGATCATATCTTTCTCGTTTTAAAACGGAACTTCGCGGAATTTATATAGTACATTCCAGTGAGCGTATTTTACTGCTACAAAGCCTCGGGTACGTCAAAGGGTCACTCAGAGGTATAATTAAACATGTTGACACAGTTAACCCCCGCAGCTTGTAATCTCTCACTTTCTTCCGCGTTTTGCTTCCGTACGATCCATGATTTATTCGTTTGAAGGTACGAGCATCGTTTAGGGTTACTATACAGTATACTTACCCTTGTTTGACATTTATAACCCTCGAATTTATATACTTTCAAGGTTTGTCAACATTAGTCCTTTATTAAATATTAAACGCCACGTGTTAACTCAAGACACGTGTCAATACATCATTGGACACAAAATTTCGAGGTGTTGCACTTCTTAATGCCATAGCAATCAATCATAACAATGCTATATGATAAAACCAAAAGATTTTCGTCCATAAATAAAATTTAGAAAATACCACAATACTATTGTCTTGAAAACATTGACGCCAGTTAGTTACAAACCATAACATGTTCAAATGAGTTCCGATGGACTCAACAAAGACTTTAAATAATCCTGAGTTTAGAAACATGTATCCCGTCCAGGAATAGGATACATCTTTTAAACTCTACGTCCACGGATGACATCCTTTATTTAACACGCAGTTTGTAGACACATGCATACACCTGCCAGATCCGTTTAGTTTCCTGAAATACATGTAGTTTGAAAAATCAACAAAAGTTGAGCGAGTTCATGTGTTCGTTTGTGTGTATGTATAAGCCTTTGTAACGTCATAAGTATGTATGTAAGTCCCTGGTATGTAGCATTAAGGAAATAGAGATCACCAATGGTTTGCAAGGCCATTGATATGTGTGAAGTGATGCAGGAAGACTCAAACCTAGCAGATTTCGTACCGGGCTTCCGGCTGGAAGACATAGTCACCACATGGCCCATTCTGAGGACTCATGGATGGGGTTCGCTACACCCAAATAGATCTATCACTCATGTCCCTCGGTCCTACAACGAGGATTGATGGCCTTAAGTTTCCGCCTACCCACTCACATGATCTAAGTAGCATGCCCTCCTTAAGCTAACCATACCATGTATAAAAATGTCTGTATAATTGTAACATGTATCCCCCCCCCCCGAAGTTGTAAAACTGAAAGTAGTTAAAAAGAAAAGGGGGACATGAACTCACAGTATTGCGTCTTCGGTACTTGTAACCCAAATCTCCTCAGCAAACACGACTAACTACAATGGTCTAACGTCTATTAGACGAACGGGTCGTGCCTTGTCTTAGTATTTATGTTTTTGAGTTACGTTTCTGATATTATTCCAAGTTATTATATTTAGTTTTGGAATAATTGTTTATACAATATTTCTGTATTAATACTTCTCAAGTATTCGTATTCGTATTTCCTTCCCAAGGATGGGGTATTTCATACATGGTTATCCGTATTCTTGTATTTGTTTATATAGCCATGTAGTGGCGTCGTATTCCGGTGTATTAATCCAAAAGAATATATATCTTTAAGGCCCACTTAGAAATATATAAATAAACTTTATTTTTATTCAAAACAATACAGTCCAAGAAAATATATATTTTCCCAAAAATACTATATTTCTTAATAAACCCGAGTAAAAATACTTTTACTTTCCCAAATAATAATACTTTTTCTCTTGTCCCAAAAATATGATATAACTTGGTAATACGTACAAAAGTCATATTTTCACCTCTTTCGTATCCAAAATATGTTTACCAAAAATATATTTATAAGAGTATTTCCCGGAATATTCTGTAAGTTACGTTTTTGTGTTTGGCTTCACAATATTAAGCGTGTAACTTAAATATTTATTCCTTGTGATTTTTGGTATTATTTTGGAGTTGTAAATTTCATGGTATTTGTTAAGTTACATTATTTTGCCCTAAAATAATATAACTAGTTCACAAATCAAACAAATATTCACACAATCGTTTTAGTATAGAATATATATTCTAAATATTTATTTGTCTGTTTTTACTTAGGAAAACCCACCTCCGACACATTGAAATATTGTAACAAAACTTATGGCGAAGTTTACTTCCGAAAAACAAAGTTAAATACATTTGTAAACACTTATTAGAAAATAATTTTCTAAGTCTTGGGATTTTTAGAAAATTTCGCCAGAGTTTCCCCTAAAAACGGAGGGGAACCATGAAGAGTTTGTGGTTTGTGTACGGACAAGATTGATTATATTTATAAACCCAAATTATCCTTAACTATGAGTTAGTGGTAGTACGGGGTCGAACCATGAAGAGTTTGTGGTTTGTGTACGGACAAGATTGATTATATTGGTTTGTCACTATTATGAAGCTTGCAATTTGGTTAATTTGTTTGTTTGATTGAGACGGGTGTTTGTCACTATTATGAAGAGTTTGTGGTTTGTGTACGGACAAGATTGATTATATTGGTTTGTCACTATTATGATTAACTACAAAAACTAGAGTACTTGTGATTACACGAAAACTTGATTAATTGATTTAAACTATGATTGGAAAACAAGGTTCACACCCGGTTTGGTAATTGAAGACCTAGGGTTTCTACACATATTATGATTTAATTAAGTTGCATATATGATTAACGGATTTAGTGTCGCGTGGCTTAGGTGCCAGGAGCTATCAATGACGTAGACGACGGAGCGCAATGCACTTCGTTACCAAGAACATGTAAATCCTACCAATTGATAAGGCATAAGTGCACAAATTCATTTCGCAAAGTCAAATTTTATAATCATTCGACAATTCACAAATTCAATTCAAATACACGACAATTATCAAAAGCTTCAAAATCGAAACACAATTTGTCACTAATCAAATCTCAAAACAATGTTTAAACCCTAAACTCTTACAAAAACCTACACCGAGGTGAAACCCGCGAGAATTAGCCGCTCATGGTAGACGGAACTTGATCATCGAATGATTGAAGCTCAAACACGAACATTTTGAAGCCTTGAGGATGCGTATGAGGAAGGTTAGGGTTGTGGTGGATGGTTATGGAAGTAGGCTATTCTAATCAAAATAACTCCTTAATCTCCGTTAGACCTGCAAAATACAATTCTAATCAAAAGTAGGCCATTCGAAACTAAATGCTATTTAAAAACATAAACTTAAACATAATAAAGCACAGGTTTTCAACCACGTATCACTCACCACCTTCTTTTCCACTTGCTCTTCCCTCATCAAGAAGAAATGGTTTCCCCATCCATCCCTTCCAATAATATTAAGAGAGAGAATGTCACACCCCAACCGATGGGGGAAACATTGGAGTGAGACGAAAACGAGATTGTAAAAGACTTCATAACACTATTTGTGGCAAGTATTAAATAATGATATTTCATTTCATTTCTAAAATTAAATACAGGAAACAAAGTACAACAACATAAGCAAAGAAATAAATTACAACATAAGCTCTTAATTAAAAGGGGGTTTCTAGTTCATCCTACTAGATTCCGTTCATCATCATCCTCATCAAATTCCCGCAACACGTATTAAAGTATAGTTCAACACAAAAGTATTGGCGCGTATACAAGTTTGATTACTAGCATAGGTATAAAAGTTTAAACGAATTCACATGACATAATTGTTAACTTAAAACTATCATATAATATTAGCATGCAACTACAAGTCAACCCAAATATTCCCGCTAGCGTAATCTAATCATAGCAATGAATAGAGTATTTTATTTACTTAACATGACCTCAAGAATACGGCCGGTGCGTTAATCCTATAGTGCTATACATGTTAAGGGAGGCTTATACGAAGTTAATGACAAGTATAATGCATAAGAATAGTCTAGCATATACGAATTCAAGCATAACGTATTAAGCATGTATATTGGATTGTTTGTTTGTGTTTTAAGCATAAAGTATGTGATTGTGTGCGTTTGATAATGCATATGTATTGCACCCAAAAGTATTAAAATAAAAAGGGTCATGTACACTCACGGTTTTGCGTAGCTTTCCAATTAAACCGCCAAGTTGATAAGTTGTTGGAGATGGAACATCGTAGTTACCCTACATGGGGAAACAAAGGCGTGTGAGTATTCGGAGTTTGTGGAGAGTTTGGATTCGAATTTCTAAGTATGTAAAAGTATGTATACAGAAAATAATTATCTAGTATTAAGCACTCATTTTTGACACTATTATTTCCATGTGATTTTATGGGTCAAAACTTGCCCATTAGAATCGTAAAGAGAGATTTAAAACATAGATAATATAAACTCCGTGTACCAACTTACATGTGATTTGTTATACGTTAATCGAAAAGGAAAATGATAGAACCATGACCCAATGGACCAGCTAGCTTAGATGTAGACATAGACTCATGCCCATGCCAGGTCTTTAATTGCGTGGCTAGATACATTTTGGAACTTACCTTTCCTAACTGCCTCTCTAGCTAGCTAGCTATTAATTTTAGCCAGCCAGCCAGGACCAAAGGTCGTGCACGGCCACCTTGATAAGATATTGCTTGATAACAATCGCTTTCAAGATCATCATTTCTAATGCAAGTGTCTGGACAAAATTGAACTAATATTCCTAATTAAAACAATCACCGTATCAATATATTATAAAAAACCCCCTTTCTTTTGATGAGAATATTAATCGTGATTTTGTTTAATTAGATTTGTGTCATTGATATATTGTGTGTGTTTTTACTTAGGGTAAGGTGCCGTCAATGTTTTGTAGTGCAAGGGTACTTTGTAACGAATTTGACATGACGCCGGTTGATTGGTCGGAGTAAGGGTAGTACTCTTGGGTGCCCTTCCTCCCTAATGAGTTTCACATCTCACTATGGGTTAGGGGCTTCAATTTTTGACATGCGCGAAAAGAAAAACATGTTTTGAGTTAGCTAAAACAACCCGTCAAAAAACGTGTGCTGTCCATGGAGACAAGTTTTAAAAGCATGCCGGGTTCTAGTTGAATCGTATAAAAATCGGATCGACCTGTAAACCCGTTTAAGTATTTAGAAAAAAAAAAAACTTTCATAATTTCATTTTTGTTTTTTCCATATTTCATTTTACAGGTTAGTCGTTATATTGTTAGTTTTGTCACATTATATATATACTTGTCACACTTATATTCGTTATAAACACATTACCGATAACTTATTTAAAAAATGGGTGAAACGGGCGGTGTGTGTCCCCGCAATAAGTTTGTGCACTATGTCAACTCAATTGGTACGAGTTTTGTAAGCATGAATGTACAAGTCAATTTAAATTTACAATATAGCACGCGAAAGCTTAGCTAAACCATTACCAATCAAGTTCCCATGACATAGTGTGAACAATCCTTCTAGTTAGTGGGTGTTTGGGATTCCTTCTCAAAAATGACTTATTGACTTATATAAGTCATAAGTGAGAAGTTAGAAATTCTGACTTCCCAACACACAAAATCTCTCAAAATAAGCTAACCCAAACACTTAAAAAACAACTTATTAACTTTTATAAGTCAATAAATCATAAATTGATCCAAAATAAGCTAACCCAAACACCCCCTTTACTTTTGTTGAATAAATGAATAGTAATTCTTGATACCTATAGAAAATACAACTTTTTATCCAAATTTTGAAGGCAAGAAAAAACGAAGAACGAAAAGAGAAAAGTTAATATAGATATCTCAAAAGATATTTTTTTAAATGTCCAACATGAGCCCAATTATTCGGGCAAATTCAACGGCAAAAGGCCACTGACGTTTGCGAACGCAGTCGACGCTGATGACCCGACCTGTCACCATTTTAAAGGAAATCCATCGTTCGAAAACCCACTGTGGTAAAATTTATGGCTCTTCCCATATCACTATTGCTCCAACAGAGACTCGAACCCATGACCTCTACTTTAAAAGGTCATGAGACTGCCAATGCACCGAAAGCTAATCGTCAAAAATGTTGTAGTTCTAGTGGAGGATATATGAGTTTGAGCAATTCATCTTAACCTGATTTCTATATTTTGGAGAAAAAATTAAATTTTATACTTTAGCCTATTCTTTAAAATGAGAATTAAATTTAGCGACTAACTTCAAATTTTCTTATATAGAGATTCATTGTTCATTCTTCATCCATTTATATAGCCCAATGCTTTACTGGTCCATACCCATGAAACCCGTGAACCCATCCCGCCATACCCGTTAATAACCCGTCCCGACTCCCGACCCATATGTATATGGTTCAGTTCTGGGTTTAAGAATCCCCTTTAGACGCTTCTGACTCCAAATTTAGGAATACTCAACTTTTATATAAGATTTCGAATAGTTCTAATAGCTAGACATAACAATCATTATAAGATATCTCTACGTTATTAATTTTACTCGATAATTAGTTATAGTTTATGAAGGGGTATGGTCCCAGATCTCGCGTCAGCATGACCACGAGTGACCATTACCCTTATCAAAACCCCCACTAGCTAAAGACTTATCTGTGTCTGTGCGGGCACGCGCGAACACAGAGGTCGAATCCAATCTGCCCAATGATGGAAGAGGACTTACCTGGAGTATGAGAACGGTATAACAATGCGGCGCGGCACCGCATCTAGTGTACACACAGCGATGCGGCCTAGCACCGCATCCTGTGAACACTTCTATCAATACAAGGGATCTGGATAACAGCAACAGTCACCACAAGGGGCGATGCGGCCTGGCACCGCATCCCACAGTCTTTTCCAGAAGAACAACGCGGGAACAACGGTAGTTACCGCGGGTAGCGATGCGGCGCGACACCGCATCCTGCCCACAAGGCAAGTGGGACTGACAGTACAGAGCAAGTGGCAGCAATGACAGTCGTCTGTCAGGCAATACGTAACTGACAGACTGACACTGCAGTAGGACGTGGCTTCACCTCCACAACCGACAAGCCTGACACACCTGCATAAGGGCTGCACGTCGTCAGTCCGTCCTTTCAACTCCTCCTTCACTCCTCGGCTATAAATACCAACCCCAAACCAGGTTTGAGGTATCTCTTCACAACTCTCTCACTACTACTACTATCACACTTTGCTTCCCAAGCAAATTACTGATTCTCACGCCGAAGAGTGGTAATAAGGAGCACCCCACCACCCCATCCTCCTTGTTACGAGTCACGGCTTGTTTCCTTGTGCAGGAGATCAACCGGCGTACGATCCAGCCAGCGATCCTCAAGAGGAAGGGATTAACCCTTCTTGACGAGACCAGTGTGTTAACCCTGCTCGGTTAACCATTGTTTCATCATTGGCTCCCACCGCTACTCTTAGCACTTTTTTAACCATCCCTCTCCCTCTCAAAAGATCATGTCTGATCGTCTAAACAACACTACCGGGGATAACCTAAACCCCGCAAACCCAGGGCCTACGGGGACCACTCCTCCAGTCCCAAATCCTGGCCACATTGGCACGTCAACGGAAGGGGGCGCATCCCTTACGCTTGAACACGATCTTTCACAGTACGCATCTGTGATCCCTACGGACATGAACGTTCATGCCTGGTACGACCAGCAAACAGCTCTGCTGGCCGCAACATACAACAGAGCCTGCGTAGAAGCGCAGGTACCGGTCGGTCCTACCCCGGCACCACATACCCCTGTGGGTCGTATTTTACAATACGATAGCTGGGCCCAAACACGCCCAACCTCCCGAAGTAGGCGTGAAGATCGCGAATTCTCTTACTGCGAGGTCCGCACAATTGATGGGGATGATTCCTCATAATTGTCTCGCGCCAGAGGCCCAGTACATAGCCACCGGGGCCCTCAAGGCGAAAACAGGCGGCAATCCACAGCCCACCGCGGTTCCGGCATTTAAAGCCGGCTGGGACCGCAATCCCATCACGAAGGGTATGGCCGTACCGACCCGGACGACCATACATATTGCGGGGAATCCCACGCTACCAGCAGTAGATCGGGAGGGCGCAATTATATTTCTCCAAATCAACCCCGCAACACATACCTCCGCGCTGCAAAGTGCCCCCAGTGCCAACCCTACAGTTCAAAATCTGTGGCCGAAAACTCCAAGTTTGTCCCGGAGATTGGCCACGCTGATGTCACCACCACTAAATTCCCATTAAACGTTGGGAAATACAATGGTTCGTCCGAACCGGACGATCACATGAACATCTTCATAGGCGCAGGGTGCAACGGCAGGTGGGACGAGCCCACCTGGTGCCATTTTTTCCCCCAGACCCTCACGGGTCTGGCCAGGGCTTGGTTCGATTCTTTGCCAGTAGGATCACTGGCCTTATTCGAGGACTTACATGCAAAGTTCCTCGCACATTTTTGCCAACAGCGACGTCACCGGCGCGACTCGATGGACGTCATGAACATCTGGCGCGGTGACAACGAATCTGTCACACCCCCAAAATCCACCTGCGGAGTACCACCGCTTGGGAGCGTGACTGACCAGGATCAAGCCACCAATTATATCAAACATAGCATTTAATAATAACCATAGACATAATTGATGTTCAAAACCAAACATTGTATATGTAGCGGAAGCATTTAAGTAAACCCCAAAAAACTAAGTATTAATGTGTGAATGTAAAAGTGTTTAATAGGCATTCACGTGTCCTTGTCCACAACGACCCGCTTCTCCTCTGGTGCAAGCTCCAAGTATACCTAAGGTCCTGCAAGGCATGCAGCAAGTAATCAACAAACTAGTTGAGCGAGTTCACAGAAAGTAAGTTCATAACAGTAATGCGTAAGTTCATCTAGTGGGGGCTTCCCATACAAGTATATACTATTTGTGAGGGATTCTCACGTTTATCCTTAACAATGGGGGATTCCCATTATAGTACTTAGTGCAACCATGTGTTCTTCTTAAACCGAGAACAGGAATACGTACTAGGTCACGCAGGATTTACGTGAGTGCCCTTCCCCGAGGACAGTGGTACGCGTGGGGTTTACGCAGGATTTACGTAAGTGTCCTTCCGACCCGGAAGACAGTAGTGGGTATTAGGTCACGCAGGATTTACGTGAGTGTCCTCCCGACCCGGGAGACAATGGTAGATACTAGTTTACGTAGGTTTTACGTAAGTGTCCTGACTATCCTGAGGACGATGGTCTATAGTCTAGTGATTGCGTAAGTACGAGTAATCATTCCATATCAAACATACCAACCCAATTCCCAACCCGGGAATCCCATGCCTTGGCTGTGTGAACTCACCTTGGTTTGCTCGGCAGATACACAAATAAAAGACTCCTGAACTAAGGTGGTCAACCACGTCCTAACAGGGTTACCATACAAGTCAGGTTCGGTTCAAGTAATGCACGTATACATTTCAGCAAACACGTATGCACGTAAACAGTTTAAGTGTAACATACACCATTGTGCGATTCGGATGGTTGGGCCAGAGCTTGTGCGAGCCCAACCATCTTGTGCGTTTTTATGATTAAGCCCAATCTATGCCCGGCCCATCATACAGTTAAACGGTTTAAACATTCACGGCCCAAATAATTATCATACAAATGGTATTGTGCGATCCAGTTCGTGTTGTGCGACCTGATTAAATCAGTCCAACAATAATACCCAGCCCAACTATAACCTACGGCCCAAAATAAACACACAAATGACATTGTGCGATCCAGCTGATCTTGTACGATCCAGCTGGGTTGTGCGATCAGGAAATGGGCTTTGTGGCCCAACAGTCAACAACAGTTCGGTATAAGTGTGTGGCCCAACATCTTTGTGCGATCCGCACTAGCTTGTGCAATCCACCCGATGTTGTGCGATCAGGCAATGACTAAAAGTATTGTGCGTTTGGGCCTTATGCGACTAGTTCAGTTGTGCGATTGACCTGTTTGTACGCGTGGAACCTTGGGCGGTCCAGCCCAACACAACACAGTATTACAGGCCCAAATAAACGGACCTTGTGTGATTGATCCATTTGTGTGATTAGTTAACAACTTTCCATGAATTATGCAATCCGTTACAAATCATATAACAGTTTCCTTTTTACCAAGTCAATCAATTAACACAATTCCTACAATTCGATTAACCAACTATAGATCAAACAAGGCAATAACAACATGATTTTGCATGAACCCTAACCTAAATCCTCATGAACACTAAACATATAAGCAGGTATCTTGTATCATTCCCTTACACCCGAACAAGTCAAATAATTCATCCAACACGTTGTGTAACAATCCAGCCGATAAATCATGCATTCGGTTTACATCATACTCACCAAAATACGATTGACAACCTAGATTGATTCATATATGTGAGCCGATCAACAACACATTATTAACTACTATCATAAGCAATCATGTGAACAAGGATCCTCGGTTATCAAGCACGTATCCCTAATAGCAACAACATACAATCAAAACATACAATCAAAACATACACCACTAACCGGATTATGAGTAGAAGCAAGGTGATCCGAGTAGGGGATGCTCTTGCCGTCGGGTTCCAAGCAAACGAGAGAGAGAGAGAGAAAAGTCTAGGGTTCTTGTGTGTTTTCTTGTGTTTGCTAGTTGTGAGAAACAAACCCACCACTTGGGTGTTTGTACGAATAAAAGGGGTGGGCCGGCCCTTGCTTGGGCTGCCCTTGGGCCGTGTGCGAGTGAAGTAGCCCAACATGGGCTTGTGCGATTGTTGTGTATGTGTTGTGCGGTCGGGTCATAACCATACATAAATACATTACATACACAAGCATAATAATCATACTTTCGATTAATCGTTCAAGTTCATATTATCACATATCGTGCACATACATCATGACATTCATTAATCAAAGTATCACATGGACACGTAACGTTACATCAAAGTAAGTCTAAAGTTCGAGTTGTCACATTATCCCCAACTAATTGGAAATTTCGTCCCGAAATTTGGTATGCACTCACTGAGGAAGCTAGGTAAACTGTATTGTTCACTGATTTTCCTGGGGTGTCACATCCTCCCCCCGTTGATCTGGAATTTCGTCCCGAAATTCCGAAGTAGTAGCTTCAGCCTCAGCAGTGGTTGTACTGTTCGCGAACAATTGGGGGTACTTTTCTGTCATCCTGTCTTCGCGTTCCCAGGTGTACTCTGGGCCACGTTTGGAGTTCCAACGTACTCGAACAAGAGGGATTCTCTTGTGTTTGAGGACCTTAACATCCCGGTCCGTGATTTCAACTGGTTCCTCGACGAACTGCAACCGCTCGTCGATAGTGAGTTCTTTAAAAGGAATGATGAGGGTTTCATCTGATAGGCACTTCTTTAAGTTCGACACATGAAAGACATTGTGAACTGCCCCGAGTTCAGCTGGTAGGTTTAGCTTGTATGCTACTTTGCCAATCTTTTCTATGATTTCGAATGGTCCGACATACCGCGGATTTAGTTTGCCCCGTTTGCCAAAACGAACCACACCCTTCCATGGTGAGACTTTTAGTAAAACCCGGTCCCCGACCTGAAATTCCAATGGCTTTCTACGCTTATCCGCGTAGGCTTTCTGACGGTCGCGTGCTGCCGCCATGCGTTTTCGTATTTGTGCTATCTTTTCTGTGGCGTCCACTACAACCTCTGGACCCGTGATCTGACTATCCCCCACCTCTGCCCAACAGAGAGGTGACCGGCATTTATGCCCGTACAATGCCTCGAATGGAGCGGCTTGAATGCTGGTGTGATAACTATTATTATACGAGAACTCCACCAAAGGGAGATGCTTTTCCCAGCCGTTGCCGAAATCGATGACGCATGCCCGAAGCATGTCTTCTAGAGTTTGGATCGTTCGCTCAGACTGCCCATCCGTCTGAGGATGATATGCTGTGCTCATGTCTAATCGTGAGCCGAAAGATTTATGCATCGCTTGCCATAGCTCTGACGTGAATCGTGCATCGCGATTCAAAATGATGGATGTGGGCACCCCGTGCCTCGAAACAACTTCTTTAAGATAGACGTCTGCGAGAGTGGAGAACTTATCCGTTTCCTTTATAGGTAGGAAGTGTGCAGACTTGGTGAGTCGATCCACGATCACCCATATGGTATCATTCCCACGCTGGGATCTAGGTAGGCCTGTAACGAAATCCATGGAAATTTCTTCCCATTTCCATTGAGGTATCTTAGGCTGCTGAAGTAGGCCCGCTGGTTTCTGATATTCGACCTTGACTCTCGCACAGGTCAAGCATTTTCCAACGTACGTAGCGATGTGGGCCTTCATGCTAGGCCACCAATAAGTAGTTTTGATGTCGTGGTACATTTTATCCGACCCTGGATGTACCGAGTAGCGAGACTTGTGAGCTTCATCCATTACAAGTTCGCGTAGACCGCCATAAAGTGGGACCCAAATACGCCCCGATACATAGTAGGCACCGTCTGCCTTCTGTTCCATTCGTTGTCGTGAGCCGCGTAAGGCTTCAGCTTTGACATTTTCAGGTTTCAATGCTTCTACCTGAGCATTTCGTATCTGTGCTGGAAGACTAGACTGAATCGTAAGCTGTAGCGCTCGCACGCGCCGTGGTAAAGTGTCTTTCCGACTGAGGGCATCAGCCACAACATTGGCCTTTCCTGGATGATACTTGATAGCGCATTCGTAGTCGTTCAGCAACTCGACCCATCGCCGTTGACGCATGTTCAAATCCTTTTGCTTAAGGATATGCTCGAGACTCCTGTGATCAGTGTAAATCGTGCACCTGGTACCGTACAGGTAGTGTCGCCATATCTTAAGCGCGAAAACAACAGCTCCCAGCTCTAAATCGTGCGTCGTGTAGTTCCGTTCGTGAATCTTAAGTTGGCGTGAAGCGTAAGCAATAACCTTGTCGCGCTGCATTAACACACATCCAAGTCCCCGAATGGATGCATCACAATAAACCACAAAGTCATCTGTGCCCTCTGGCAGAGAGAGGATAGGTGCACTGCAAAGCCTATCCTTTAGGTGCTGAAAAGCAGTCTCCTGGGGATCTCCCCAACGGTAGGTGACACCCTTCTGTGTCAGTAACGTAAGCGGCTGCGCAATCTTTGAGAAATCCTTGATAAACCGTCTGTAGTAACCCGCCAAACCCAAGAATTGGCGTATTTCCGTTGGCGTTCGTGGTGCAGGCCAGTTCCTGATCGAGTCTACCTTGGATGGATCGACATGGATCCCATCCTTGTTCACTACATGGCCTAAGAAGTGGACTTCACGAAGCCAGAAGTCACATTTCGAAAACTTAGCGTACAGCTGTTCCTTCCGTAGGAGTTCCAAAATAAGGCGTAGATGCTGCTCGTGTTCCTCCTGACTCTTGGAGTAAATCAGAATGTCGTCGATGAAGACAATGACGAACTTGTCTAGATAGGGTTTGCACACCCTGTTCATAAGGTCCATAAATACGGCAGGCGCGTTCGTTAATCCGAACGGCATGACAAAAACTCGTAGTGGCCGTATCGAGTTCTGAATGCTGTCTTGGAGACGTCCTCCTCCCGGACTCTCAGCTGATGATAACCTGATCTCAGGTCTATCTTCGAATAGTAACACGACCCTTGCAACTGGTCGAATAAGTCGTCGATGCGCGGAAGAGGATAACGGTTCTTCACCGTCACCTTATTGAGTTCACGGTAGTCGATGCACATTCTGAACGTACCGTCTTTCTTTTTCACAAATAGTACTGGAGCTCCCCAAGGCGAAGAGCTTGGACGAATGAAGCCCTTTTCCAAGAGCTCTTGTAGCTGCTTTGACAGTTCCTCCAATTCTGATGGAGCTAGACGATATGGTGCGCGAGCTATGGGTGCTGCTCCTGGAGCGAGCTCGATTTGAAATTCGACCTGACGGTGAGGTGGTAAGCCAGGTAAGTCTTCAGGAAACACCTGAGGGTAGTCGCGTACAACTGGAATATCCTCCAATTTCTTTTCCTTTGCTGATGCGTCTGAAACGAGTGCCAAGATTGCGGTGTGACCCTTCCGCAAACATTTCTGAGCCTTCAAGAAAGAGATGATGCCAACCACAGCACCACTCTTGTCGCCTTGGACTTCGAGAGGTTCTTGACCAGAACGTGGAATGCGAATAATCTTCTCGCTGCATAAGATCTCTGCCTGATGTTGGGACAACCAATCCATCCCAATCACAACGTCGAAACTACCCAAAACTATGGGAATGAGATCGATAGAGAAAGCTTGACCAGCTAGGATAAGATTACAACCCTGAACTACGTGCGTGGCTTCTAGACTTTTACCGTTAGCTAACTCTACTACATGTTTGGTGGGTAAAAGTGTTGGTGCACGTTTTAGCAGTTGACACATTTTCACAGACATATAGCTTGTATCCGCACCCGAATCAAACAAAACAGTAACGTAAATATTGTCGAGGAGAAACTTACCCATAACCACATTGGGATCGTTCACTGCGTCACCTCGACCTAGCACAAAAGCGCGTCCCCTAGCCTCGTTGCCATTATTGTTGTTGTTTCCCCCGTTGTTGTTGTTCCCGTTGCCCTGGTTATTGTTGTTGCGATTCTGGTTCAACTGAGGACAGTCGCGTTTGAAATGACCTTCAGCCCCACACTGGAAACATCCCCGGTTTCCACGCTGTGGCTGCTGCTGTTGCTGTGGATTCTGTGGAGCAGGTTGTTGCGGTTGCTGGTTCTGATTTGCAGGCCGTGGGCTCCTACAGTCTTTAGCCTCGTGACCCATCTTGAGACACCTTTGACAACGACCCTTGTTGCACTGGCCGCTGTGATGCCTGTTGCAGTTGTGACACTTGGGGTAAAACCCTTGATACCTTCTTTGTCTATGACCACCAGAGGATTGCTGACTAGGACTCTGGTAGTGGTCAGTCTTCTGCTGCTGAGCTTGGGATTGAACGGATGCTGAACCTTTGCTAGAATCCCCATCCCACTTTCTTTTGTTCTCACTGGGTGTAGTGGGGGTAGCGGCTGAAGTGGTAGCACTGATGCGTTTGGGCAACTTGTTTTGATCCACCGCCTGATCCGTGAGGCGATGAGCAAGGCGCTGGATATCCTGAATGTTGTCGAGGTTAGCCGACGTAACGTGGCTCTGAATTTCTGAGGCTAGACCCTTGAGGTACAACTCGATGCGCTTGATCGGAGGGTCTACCATGGTAGGACACAAAATAGCCAGTTCGTTCGATCGTTTCGTGTAAGCTTCTATCTCTGACCCCGTCATCTTCAAGTGATAAAACTCATTTTCCAGCTTGTGAATGTCGTCACGCGTGCAGTACTCACGCTTGATGAGTTCCTTGAAGTCGTTCCAGGGTGTGGCGTTAGCAGCTGCCAACCCTAAGATCTGAACTTGGGCGTTCCACCAAGTTAGTGCTATTCCTTCTAGCGTGCCAGTGGCGTATTTCACCCTGCGAGCCTCAGGGCATTCACACATTTCGAAAACTGACTCTAGCTTCTCGAACCAGTGGAGGAGTCCCACTGCCCCCTCTGTGCCGCTGAAGGTACTTGGACGACAGTCCATGAAGTTCTTAAAGGTGCAAACTTGCTGCGCTGGTTGACCTATTGTATACGAATAGGGCAAAGTTTAAATACAAGGGCTAGTTTGGGAGTGTAGGATCTAAAGATCCTAGTGTAAGTTATGACTACAGGATATACTACCTGCTTGAGCAGCTGCAAGTGCCGCAACAACTTGAGCTTGAACGAGAGCCTCTAGCTGGGCTTGAGTCATGTTGATTCGTCCAGACATGATCTTCATAGTAAAAGTAACGTAAGTGAGAGTGGTTCGCGAATAGGGCGATGACAGAAAAGTGTAAGCACGTAGGTGTTCTCATGTAATAAAGTCATGTGTATCTAAGCGTAATGCGAGCAAGGTTCTAAGCAGTTCTAGCAAACAGGCAATAAACATAAACCTTATTACCTAGGATGTCGAGTCTTGCACGTGGAGCGAAGCGTCGTTGTGGATCGTTGAGAGCACTGTTCTGGTTATAGTCTGGCTTTAATAAAAACGTTTTCCCATATTAAAACCAAGTTCTCTATAACCAATGGCTCTGATACCAATCTGTCACACCCCCAAAATCCACCTGCGGAGTACCACCGCTTGGGAGCGTGACTGACCAGGATCAAGCCACCAATTATATCAAACATAGCATTTAATAATAACCATAGACATAATTGATGTTCAAAACCAAACATTGTATATGTAGCGGAAGCATTTAAGTAAACCCCAAAAAACTAAGTATTAATGTGTGAATGTAAAAGTGTTTAATAGGCATTCACGTGTCCTTGTCCACAACGACCCGCTTCTCCTCTGGTGCAAGCTCCAAGTATACCTAAGGTCCTGCAAGGCATGCAGCAAATAATCAACAAACTAGTTGAGCGAGTTCACAGAAAGTAAGTTCATAACAGTAATGCGTAAGTTCATCTAGTGGGGGCTTCCCATACAAGTATATACTATTTGTGAGGGATTCTCACGTTTATCCTTAACAATGGGGGATTCCCATTATAGTACTTAGTGCAACCATGTGTTCTTCTTAAACCGAGAACAGGAATACGTACTAGGTCACGCAGGATTTACGTGAGTGCCCTTCCCCAAGGACAGTGGTACGCGTGGGGTTTACGCAGGATTTACGTAAGTGTCCTTCCGACCCGGAAGACAGTAGTGGGTATTAGGTCACGCAGGATTTACGTGAGTGTCCTCCCGACCCGGGAGACAATGGTAGATACTAGTTTACGTAGGTTTTACGTAAGTGTCCTGACTATCCTGAGGACGATGGTCTATAGTCTAGTGATTGCGTAAGTACGAGTAATCATTCCATATCAAACATACCAACCCAATTCCCAACCCGGGAATCCCATGCCTTGGCTGTGTGAACTCACCTTGGTTTGCTCGGCAGATACACAAATAAAAGACTCCTGAACTAAGGTGGTCAACCACGTCCTAACAGGGTTACCATACAAGTCAGGTTCGGTTCAAGTAATGCACGTATACATTTCAGCAAACACGTATGCACGTAAACAGTTTAAGTGTAACATACACCATTGTGCGATTCGGATGGTTGGGCCAGAGCTTGTGCGAGCCCAACCATCTTGTGCGTTTTTATGATTAAGCCCAATCTATGCCCGGCCCATCATACAGTTAAACGGTTTAAACATTCACGGCCCAAATAATTATCATACAAATGGTATTGTGCGATCCAGTTCGTGTTGTGCGACCTGATTAAATCAGTCCAACAATAATACCCAGCCCAACTATAACCTACGGCCCAAAATAAACACACAAATGACATTGTGCGATCCAGATGATCTTGTACGATCCAGCTGGGTTGTGCGATCAGGAAATGGGCTTTGGGGCCCAACAGTCAACAACAGTTCGGTATAAGTGTGTGGCCCAACATCTTTGTGCGATCCGCACTAGCTTGTGCGATCCACCCGATGTTGTGCGATCAGGCAATGACTAAAAGTATTGTGCGTTTGGGCCTTATGCGACTAGTTCAGTTGTGCGATTGACCTGTTTGTACGCGTGGAACCTTGGGCGGTCCAGCCCAACACAACACAGTATTACAGGCCCAAATAAACGGACCTTGTGTGATTGATCCATTTGTGTGATTAGTTAACAACTTTCCATGAATTATGCAATCCGTTACAAATCATATAACAGTTTCCTTTTTACCAAGTCAATCAATTAACACAATTCCTACAATTCGGTTAACCAACTATAGATCAAACAAGGCAATAACAACATGATTTTGCATGAACCCTAACCTAAATCCTCATGAACACTAAACATATAAGCAGGTATCTTGTATCATTCCCTTACACCCGAACAAGTCAAATAATTCATCCAACACGTTGTGTAACAATCCAGCCGATAAATCATGCATTCGGTTTACATCATACTCACCAAAATACGATTGACAACCTAGATTGATTCATATATGTGAGCCGATCAACAACACATTATTAACTACTATCATAAGCAATCATGTGAACAAGGATCCTCGGTTATCAAGCACGTATCCCTAATAGCAACAACATACAATCAAAACATACACCACTAACCGGATTATGAGTAGAAGCAAGGTGATCCGAGTAGGGGATGCTCTTGCCGTCGGGTTCCAAGCAAACGAGAGAGAGAGAGAGAAAAGTCTAGGGTTCTTGTGTGTTTTCTTGTGTTTGCTAGTTGTGAGAAACAAACCCACCACTTGGGTGTTTGTACGAATAAAAGGGGTGGGCCGGCCCTTGCTTGGGCTGCCCTTGGGCCGTGTGCGAGTGAAGTAGCCCAACATGGGCTTGTGCGATTGTTGTGTATGTGTTGTGCGGTCGGGTCATAACCATACATAAATACATTACATACACAAGCATAATAATCATACTTTCGATTAATCGTTCAAGTTCATATTATCACATATCGTGCACATACATCATGACATTCATTAATCAAAGTATCACATGGACACGTAACGTTACATCAAAGTAAGTCTAAAGTTCGAGTTGTCACAGAATCTCTTGAGTCGTTTGTCGTCCGCTACAACAAAGAATGCCTGGAGATAGGTGGCGTGGCAGACCAAATGGCACGCAACCATTTCATCGTAGCCGTTAAAGACGAACAAATGGTTATGACTATCTCCGGCAAAGAAGGCTTGCCAAAGAAATGGGAAGACGTCATGGCTGCGGTCAAGACGTACGCCCAGACTTAGCGGTCCCTCAAACCGCATATTGTAAAGGCACAACCTCAAGCGGAAGGCCAGTCCTCCCGCCAAGAGCCTAAGCACAATAACAAGCGCAACCGGGACACATGGAATCGCAGCATCGATCCCAAGCCTTACGTCCCGCGTAACAACCACCCCGACGCAAGGGCAACAATCAACGCCCAACGTGAAAACCGGGCGTCAAAAAAATAATCTCGGGACCGCAACTGGACCGAGATTACCCAGTCGCTAAGTGATGTCCTCCTCACGAACGCGCAATTTCTGCGACCCGCCCAGCCGATGAAGTCCAAGAAAAACCAGGATCTCACACTCTATTGTGAGTACCACAAGGACTCGGGACACACAACAAACAACTGAATCAGTCTCCGGCTGGAGATTGAGCGAGCCCTAAATGAGCGGAAGCTACAACATCTGTTGCCTGCCGCGCAAAAGCTAACCAAGCACATCACCCCCCACAACGAGGGCACCTCCACGGGTAAGAGGACCATGTACGTGGCCTCAACCCACATGATCAACGGAGGCAAAGGAAGGCCGCACAAGGCGACGAGAAGACCGGACAATGACTGGAAAGACGAGCAAGTCGTCTTTCCAAAAGTCTGAAGCGGTCCGCGCGACAGGAGCGCCGTCGTTATTACAGGCCACCTGGCTCACTACTGCACCGAGCGATTATTCATCGACCCGGTTAGTACCTCTGACATCATATACGACCAGTGCTTCAACCAGTTCGATCTGGAGGACAAGGATCGGTTACAAGCAGTGGATTACCCTTTGCCGGATTCGCAGGGGAAACTGTTTTCCTCGTATGCCAAATTACTTTTCCCATGCGCCTCACCAACGGAAGGCACACACGGACGGGGGAGGTGAACTTCATGGTTTTACCCCACACCTCCAAATATGACGTAATTCTCGGGAGGGAATCCCAAGGCGACTTCAACATGATTACGTCGGTACCCACTCTGTGGTCGGTTTCCCAACCGAAACGGGGGTCGCGATAATCTATGCATGCAAAGAAGTCATGTCGTCGGACGAGCTACGTCCGACCAAGATGGCAAGGCCTACCCCCAATACCCAACCAGAAAAATGGGTTCTCAACGCAAGACACCCAGAGCAAACAGTCACGTTGGGCCACGCCTTGTCACCCAACACCAGAGCGCACCTGAAGCAGCTACTCTTCAGGAACCAGGATATTTTCGCGTGGACGCCCGCAGACATGAAAGGAATCCCACGCGAAATTGCGCAACATTTCTTGAATACATTGCCAGGTATCAAACCAGTGATCCAAGGCCAACGCCACCTTGGATCCGCAAAAAACGAGGCGATGCATGAGCACGTCAAGGAACTGCTCTCCGCAGGCATCCTGCGGGAAGTCCAATACCAGACTTGGTTGTCCAACCCAGTCATGGTAGAAAAACCATTCGGGGGCTGGCTCATGTGCGTCGATTATAAAGATCTCAACAAAGCTTGCCCCAAGGATTGTTACGCACTTCCAAAGATCGATGAAAAAGTCGATAACCTCGCACCATTTCGATGGAAGTGTTTCCCCAATTGTTACAAAGGCTACCACCAGGCACAAATGGCAATCGAAGACGAAGATAAAACGGCATTCCGTACGCCCAACGGAAATTACTGCTACACAAAAATGCCGTTCGGGTTGCGGAATGTATGTGCAACCTATCAAAAATTGACAAACGACACTTTTCGCGGCCAAATCAGCAAAAGTGTCGAAATCTATATGGACGACCTGGTCGTCATGAGCATGGAGGAGGATACCATGCTCACCGATATTGAAAGAACATTCCAAACTCTGAGAGGCATCAATATGAAGCTCAATCCGGGGAAATGCTCGTTTGGAATGGAGGAAGGCAAGTTCTTTGGATTCATCGTAACAAAAGATGGATTCAGGGTAAACCCGGAAAAAGTTCAGGCGATCGAGCGCATGCCATCGCCTTCCACGATGAAAGAAATGCAGCGACTAGCCGGCAGGCTAGCCGCACTAAATAGGTTCTTAGCCAATCACGCAGCTAAGTCCTATCCTTTCATCAAAACCCTGCGGAATTGTTTAAAAAAGAAACAATTCCAATGGACCACAGAGGCCGAAAACGCTTTTCGGGAGATGAAAGAGTGTTTGATACAACTCCCAACTCTAACCGCACCACGCAAGAAAGAACCACTCGATCTTATACCCATGCAATTGGGTAGTTTCGACGTCATCATAGGCATGGATTGGCTTCAAAAGAATCATGCTGAAATCGCTTGTCACGAGAAATTCGTTCGCTTACCTCTTCCATCTGGTGACGTTTTGCACGTTTATGGAGACCGACCTTCAAAGGGACTAAAGTTGATGTCCTGCACACAAGCGAACAAGTACTTACGCAAACAGTACTTTGCCTTTTTAGCCCACGTTGTGGAAGAAAGGGGCAAGGGAAAAAGTTTAAGTGATGTTCCAGTGGTGCGCGACTTCCCTGACGTCTTTCCTGAAGATCTACCCGGTCCTCCTCCTCCTCGATCTGTTGATTTTCGTATTGACCTTGTACCTGGTGCGACTCCTATTGCCAAGGCTCCTTATCGTCTTGCACCTTCCGAGATGCAAGAATTGTCTTCTCAGCTTCAAGAACTCCTCGATAAGGGTTTCATTCGTCCAAGTACCTCTCCTTGGGGTGCTCCTGTGCTTTTCGTTAAAAAGAAAGATGGTTCTTTCCGCATGTGTATCGACTATCGTGAGCTCAACAAACTCACCGTTAAGAATCGTTATCCTCTTCCGCGTATCGACGACCTCTTTGATCAACTTCAAGGCGCTACCTGTTTCTCCAAAATCGATCTTCGTTCTGGTTATCACAACTTCGAGTCCTCGAAGAGGACGTTCCCAAAACCGCTTTTCGCACTCGCTATGGACATTACGAGTTCGTGGTTATGCCTTTTGGCTTGACCAACGCACCCGCTGTGTTCATGGATCTCATGAATCGTATTTGTAAGCCATACTTGGATCGCTTCGTGATCGTCTTCATTGATGATATTCTCATTTATTCTAAATCTCAAGCCGATCATGAGCGTCATCTCCGCCTTATACTTGAACTTTTGCGTGTTGAATGTTTATATGCTAAGTTTTCTAAATGTTAGCTTTGGATCAAAGAAGTTCAGTTCCTTGGGCACGTTGTTAGTGAAAAAGGAATCCATGTCGACCCTTCAAAAATCGAAGCCGTGAAGAATTGGACCACGCCTAAATCTCCTTCTGAAATCCGTTCCTTCTTAGGATTGGCGGGCTATTACCGCCGATTCATCTCGAACTTTTCAAAGATCGCCGTTCCTCTCACCTCGTTGACTCAAAAAGAGAAACCTTTTGCTTGGGGTCCTGAGCAAGAGGAATCTTTTCAAACTCTCAAGGACTTACTTTGCAACGCTCCTATCCTCGCACTCCCTGATGGGAATGATGATTTCGTGGTGTACTGTGATGCATCGAATCCTGGTCTCGGTTATGTGCTCATGCAACGAGACAAAGTCATCGCTTACGCCTCTCGCCAACTCAAAATACATGAGAAAAATTATACTACCCACGACCTCGAGCTTGGCGCAGTTGTTTTTGCATTAAAGATTTGGTGACACTACCTATATGGTACTAAGTGTGTGGTTTTCACTGACCATAAGAGCCTACAACACATCTTTGACCAAAAAGAACTCAATATGCGACAGCGACGTTGGGTGGAGTTGCTCAACGACTACGACTGCGAGATTCGCTACCACCCTGGTAAGGCGAATGTCGTGGCCGATGCACTTAGTCGTAAGGCTCATGTAGATGTCATTCGTTGTTTTCATATCTCGAGCGATCTTCACAATCGCATTCGTGAAGCGCAGTACTCCTCTATCAACGAAGGTTCCATGGCTGTAGAAATACGTGGAGCATCTGAAAGTCAACTCGTTTCAAAACCTGATGGACTTCTCTATTGTCGTGATCGCGTCTGGATACCAGATCGTGACAATCTTCGTGACCTCATCATAAACGAAGCATACAAATCTAGGTACTCAATTCATCCTGGCGCTGACAAGATGTACCATAATCTACGTACATCCTATTGGTGGCCCGGTATGAAGAGAGACGTTGCTGTGTACGTTTCCAAGTGTCTTACCTGTTCGAAAGTCAAAGCCGAGCATCAACGACCGTCTGGCCTACTCGAACAACCCGAAATTCCTGTTTGGAAATGGGATAGCATTGCGATGGACCTTATAACTAAATTCCCACGTACACCTTCTGGTTACGATAGCATTTGGGTAGTCATTGATCGTTTGACTAAGTCCGCACAATTCATTCCCATTTGCGAGGATTTCAAGGTTGAACGACTTGCTCGTATCTATACCAATGAAGTCATACGCCATCATGGTGTTCCTCTCGACATCATTTCTGATCGTGATGGTCGATTCACTTCGCGTCTCTGGCAAACTTTTCAGTCCGCTATGGGTACTCATTTAAATCTCAGTACGGCCTTTCATCCTCAATCAGATGGACAGACTGAACGTACTATCCAAACCCTAGAGGACATGCTCCGTTCTTGCGTCATCGACTTTGGTAGTAGTTGGGATGTGCATTTACCTTTGATCGAGTTCTCGTACAACAATAGCTACCACTCCAGTATTCAAATGGCTCCTTTCGAGGCATTGTATGGTCGCAAATGCCGATCTCCTTTAAGCTGGCACGAGATTGGTGACAAACATTTTACTGGCCCTGAGATCATACAAGAAGCAACGGATAAGATTCTTCAAATCCGTGACAATCTACTCAAGGCTCGAAGTCGTCAAAAGAGCTACGCCGACAAGGGACGCAAACCTATGGAATTCAACGTTGGAGACCATGTCCTTCTCAAGGTGTCTCCTTGGAAGGGAGTGGTTCGTTTTGGTAAAAAGGGGAAACTTGCCCCTCGTATGTTGGTCCTTTCAAGATACTCGAAAGGATTGGTAAGGTGGCTTATCGACTCGATTTACCTCAAGAGCTCAACAACGTTCATCCGACGTTCCACGTCTCTAACCTAAAGAAATGTCTCGCTGATGAAGGACTTCAAGTTCCTCTTGAAGATCTTCAAATCAACGATACTATGCATTTTGTGGAAAAGCTGGTGGAAATCGTAGAACAAGAAGTCAAGTTATTAAGGCGCAGTAAACTTCCTATCGTTAAGGTTAGATGGGAAGGAAAACGTGGCGCCGAATTTACTTGGGAACTCAAAAAGGATATGAAATCAAAGTATCCTCATCTTTTCCCTACGTCTTCCTAAATTTCGGGACGAAATTTCCTAAAGGAGGGGAGACTGTAACGCCCGGCTCTTTTGCACTTTCCATTTATAGAAAGTTTTGTTCGTATTTCTATTTTTGGAAACTTTGTATTCTTGTAATCGTTCCCTTCTTTGTAATCATTGTCAAACCGAGACTTGGATCATTAATGAAGCTTGTATTTTGTTACATTTATGTTATACACATTCAATGTATGGTCGTATGTCCGACTTCGTGAATCAATCGATGTTTAATCGTTATTCTTGGAAACTATGTGCGAAACTTGTAATTAAACTAAACTTATGCATTGAACGTATTTTGAACGAGAACGACACTTGATTTGATACTTATACGCTTGATGATACTTGATTTATACTCCTCATACATAATCACATCTTAAACTATGCCTTTATGGCAAATATGGCCCTTAAAATACCTTAAACGCATCAAACACACAACTCCAGCGGCCAAATTGTAAAAAATGAAACTTATCCGGAACCACAAAGGGCTCGCGGCCCGCGTGGACTTAGCCTGATACCTCAGGCGGGCCGCCTGGACCTCATGTCTGCAGAAAAGATGGACAGTCGTGACCAGCTTCGTTTTTGGGCGGGATTCCTTGGTTTAAACCGAGTTTTAGCCATAGTTAACCCCTCAAATCAACCCTAATCACTCTCCTATAAGTACCCAAGGTCCTCCAAGCACTTGGACACTTTCATCACACTCAAATCTCTCCAAACACTCTCAAATTCAAGCAAGAATCTGCATTTTCGGACAGATTCATACTCTTGCACTAAACTTGGTATAACTTGCTCATTTCTTAACGAAATTACTTGATTCTTCTTCCTACTTGCTTGGTTAATCATGGAGTTTGATTCCTTGACTTCTCCTAGGTGAAATCAGACCTGGAATTGCTCTGAAATTGACCAAAAACTTTCTGTTTTGTTACATACTTGTTTAAACTTCATCCAACTTGTGTCTAGCACATCTCACACCAATGTCCTAATGCTTACAATATCTCTTATGGTTGGTTAAGCTTAAAAACATGGTTGAGACACTTAAATCAGAGGATTAAACCTCATAAACTTTCTGTTTTGTTAGGGTATTTAACCCACAAGTCATGTCAAGCTTAGACTTTGATGAACGAGTGATTGTGGAACAACTTGGGTTGTTCCAACATAAAATCCTCACATGATTTGATGATTTCTTTTAGTTTAGATTATTTACATACTTGTATTAACCCTAGTTCGTGACCCTCCTTGGTTGTCTTTACATCAAGTGAAGTGGTGAACATTCAAGGGGTCCCTAAATGGAAGCATGTTCTTCCTACCCCATACATGACATTCATGAATAACTCGAGGTGCCTAAACGAAGATCTTAATCTTCTACCTCCTACTTGAATTATTGAACTTAATAATATGTAATACTTAACTTAAATATATATATATATATATATATACACTCATTCGAACCTTTAATATTAAACTTGTGTTTATATGTTAAGGTAGTAGAATGCCATCTAAGACTTAACACTCCAAGTATGATTCTAATGGGCTTACTACCCATGAAATACAATATAACCCTAGTGGTTACGTAGTGTCCTATAAGAGTGTAAGTTAAAGATGATTATTTTGATATCATACTTTATGTTATGTTAAACTCCAAATTTATAATCTTCCGTTGTACGCCAAACTCACACACCTACGTTTCCTTGTGTAGAAGGACTAGGTGCTCCAACTTAATCCATCCACCAAACTCGCTCGCGGGATTTCAAGTGGGGAAGCTTGCAACCACCGTGAGTATACTCGATCCCTTTTTCCCCTTTTACACTTTGGGATGCAACATGTATAATTATGCAAACATATTTAAACTAAACTAAACTAAACATACTCAATCCTTGTACAAACATGAAACTAATGTGCTTTACTTATGATTCTTGTATGCTCTATTTGAACGATTTGGAACGTATATGCTCATTAACTTTGCTAGCCCACCTTGACAATTATAGCGCTATAGGATTTACGCACCGCCCGTTAAACTTGGGGTATTGTTAAGTTAAACATTTACCATCCCGCTATCAATTGGGATTAGGTTATTTTATGCGTTGGATTTTTGGGTTTGATCATAGTGTACGCCAAAATTGCATACTAGTAATTCACATATTATGAATCATGTTGGATTTGAGCCTTTTATTCTATTATGCTATGTAAACAAACTTGTATACTCACTCATTGCCTTTGCATTGAAACTCTATTTTAATACATGTTGCAGGTTGATTAATGAAGTATGGATGATTGATGAAACAAGTTTAGGGTGGACTAGATACACACCTTTAACCTATTTATCTTTTAATGTTATGTTATTTGTTGAAACAATGTTGTATTTTGTTTGGAATATTGTATGACAATTTAGCACTTGCAATGAAATTTGAATTTAATTAAATATTGTCACTTAGTGTTATGAAGTCTCTAGCAATCTATACATACTTCGTCTCATCCCGATGTTTCCGCCATCGGTTGGGGTGTGACATCAAGGCAATATTGTTTATTAATACTATTACAAATGTGTGATCCACTTTGCGGTACTGCAAAAACAGATTGGCAAAATCTTCATTCGTGATACCCACACAAAGTGGTGACCACACACAAATATTGTAATTGGCCAGCAAAGGCAAAACATTAAGTGTCTATCCGGCCGGATACACACATACGGTTTTTACAAAACCAACACAATTCCTAAACCTTAACGGGACAAACACCGGAATTGACTGATACTCATACGACAAAGGTGTAGAGTATACTCAACTGCGCTTCACAGCCGGTAGAGTTCTTCATACTTGCATATCACCTAGATATGCAAAGGGCAAATTCAGACTTAGTGTTATTCACAATAACATTAACTTATACAAGTTCAAACATGCAAGTAATAAAAACGCTTGTACAAATTGAACAAAAACGGTTAAACTTTTGTATTCAAAAAATTTCTACACACACACGGTGTACAAGAGATTTACATAAAGTCTTTAACATTTACATCAAGGAAACAAAAAAGGGCACGCAGGCCAACCTAGTCCTTCTTTGTACCGCTGGTACCCGCGCCACCTTTGCCGCCACCAGCAGTCTCTTCCTCTTCCGACTCTTCAGCATCAGCGTACAACATCCGTAAATGGTCTACATAGTCTTCCGCATCCAAACATTCGTTAAGCTTCTCAAGGGCGGAAATAGACATGTTATGGTATGCGGCAAGAGCGGCAGCAAGAAGCCCTTCCGTATCAACGCCATGGAACCCGGACCTTTCATCAGTATATCCGCCTCTGGATAAAACGTGGATATGACTGATGCATCGATTATAACCAGCTTTAAAACCAGCATCTCGCGCGCGCTGCCTAATCTGGTCTACACCAGTTGCGTTCTCATGGGCATCAAGGATAGCCTTAACAATCTGCAAAGCACAAGCAATAAGGTTATCATAGGCAAACATAAACAAAAGCAAAGACATCGAATACTTACATGCCCGATACCGTGATCACGCATCCAATCACGATCATCCTTGAGTTGATTAAATGAAGAAACAAGGCTATCTCTAGCCTCATCAACCTCCCTTGCCCACGCTTCAGCTTCGGCCGCGCGGGCAGTGACCTCAGCAACAATGTTCACCTGGTTCTGCACTTCAGCCTTTCAACAAACAAAGAACACAAGCATATAAAGATAAACATACTTGTGAAAGAAATCTACAAATTCAACAAACAAAGGCAACTCATACCTGGAGACTTCCAACAGTCTTGTTTAAATGAGAGCGATCAGCAATCGTTTCTTCAAGGGCCTTGGCAGCACGGGCCCCCACCTCCTTGGCCTCTTCAAGAGCCTTGGCAATACGGGACTCAGCCTCCTTAGCCCCTTTGGCAACCGCCTCAGTTGCGGCCTTCTCCTTGACCAAAGCAGCATTCCCTACCTTGACATTAGCCAGCTCCTGACGAATACGAAACATCGTTTCATTCTGTTTGGCCCAAGATTCTTTCCATGTCTTGCGTTCATTAGAAAGGGTTTCTTTCCAACTCTTGCGCTCATCAAAGAGCAATTTGGCGAGAGTACGAACCTGTTTAAGGCCGGCAGTTGTAGCCCACTCCTCAGTCTGCTTATGCTGCTCAAAGGCAGCCTTATCCCTCTTCAGCTGCTCCGCACCCTCCCGAGCAGCCTTCACCAACTCTTCAGCCTCTGCCCGCAAGCAAGCAGTTTCCTCCTCCTTGTGCCCCAGCACCTTGTAATCTTCCATAATGGCATTCGCCACTATGGAACTCCCCACAAGCATAGAGGAGAGTTGGTTGATACGAAGCTCACGGGGCAAGGCGCGGGCACGGTTAACTTCAAACGGAGTGCCCAAGCCACCCAAAATCTCCTTACAAGCAGAAGGATCACTTGAAATGTCATCCTCCTGCATAACACTCCAGGGGGGTCGGTGGTAGGTCGTACTCCGATCCTCCGTGTAGGTGCGGAAATAAAACTCCAATTCAGACTCTCCAGGCTGAATAGGAGGTCCTTCATAACCCGCACCCCCAGAAGCCGACCAGAAACCTTCTCGGCAACAGGAGACTTGTGCTTTTCAGCATCAGACTGTTGCTTCTCCCCATCAGACTTTTGCTTATCAGCATCCGAGAACTTTAAGTTCAGATCATCGGTATCGTTCAGGGAGATAAGATTATCAGAGGAATCAACCGTGTCAAAGATATGAGCCACGGTCTTCCTCCCAGTATCCTCTACTTGCACAGAGGGCTCGCTTACCACCTTGACGAAAGGGCAGGTAAATTCTTTATTAACCCCCGCATCCGCAGCCATGTCATGCGGGGGAGAAAGGGGAGCATCAAACAAAGAGGAGAAGTCTCCTTGTTGCGGTTCTGCAAACGAAGAAGCAATAACCATCAAAAAACAAGTTTACAATGGCAAAAACTTGCAAGGTTATAAAATCACTCACCAGCCGCAACCACAGGCTTTGCCTGAGAAACAGCAGTTGTCCGCTTGGTCTGTATCCGCGAACGCTTTTTCTCACCAGCATCAGCAGCCTTCTCTGGTTTTCTCTTCCGCTCATTAGTAGGCTTCGAACCTGTAGAGGTCCCACCTGCAGCCGCACCACCACCTGGAACACCCAAACCCTCAAGTGTGTCAGATACTACCACGTAATCGGTATACCTGCGGGAACAAGAACGAGGGATACCTGCCACCTGCGACACCAAAGGAGGGGCGTCAGAACCCTAAGGTTTTTTCTTCTGGCGACCCCGCCCAAGTTTTTCTGCATGCTTCTTCTCCGCATGTTTCTTGGGGACAGTCTTCGCTTCAAACTTTCCCAGAGCCCCAGGGTTACCTGCGTTTAAACAATCAAGCAATCAAATCACAAGGGTGAACTTCTTTACAAAGCAGTTACGAAGGTTATGGATTATACTTTTACCTTGCGGCAGGGGTGCATTCAGCGCGTCACGCGTAGGAACGCGAAAGTTGCCAACAATGTCCAGATTAAAACCTTCACCTTCCGCGCACGGAAGTAACTCAACCTTGCCCTTGAAGTCCGGATCAAATATCCTCCATAGGGCAGCATCCTCTGATAATACATTTGCAATTCAGTAACATACAAGGGAATAAGAAAAACCGCACAAAGCAGAACGTACTTACCACCACTCTTTTCCCGCACAACGGGCCTTGCCCTCCTATCCGCCCTGGTCAACATCATCCGCAGCACCCACAGCTCAGAGTTGTCCAGTTTTTTGAGTTCAATAGGTCTCAGCCTGGGAAACCAATCCACCGTCTTTGCGGTGGGAAGAGCAATATCCTCCGCAGGAATGGCCTCATTCACATTCTGCAGGGTCATGTTAGCAACGACCGCGATAGCTTTAACATAGAAGAACTTCTTCTTCCAATTCGTGATACCCTTGGGAGGGGTCATCAGCATGGTGCTCCCATACCGTTGATTGAAGGGAAAGAATCTGGTGTTCACCGTCAGCTGGTAGAACCGCCGGAAATTTTCAACGGAAATCTCCAAACCAAGAGCAAGAAAAGTGTACTCGAAATTTCTGATCCGAAACATCCCGAATGGACTCAGTTGGGAGATATGAATATGATAGTACTCCAACACCTCGGCAACAAACACCGTCAACGGCAGTCGGAGGTTGCCATCATAGAAGAAGTCAGCCCACAGGGTGATGAATCCCGCCGGAGCATCGGCACCGGTGTCACCCTCTTGTGGGTACATAGCCCCAAACTCTCTAGGCATTTGAATACTGGTCATCAGGGTCTCAAATTGACCCTTTGACTACTTTAATACCGGTAGGCCACCGCCGAGTGCACCGCCATCATCTTCATCTTCCTCCGCCACCGCCGGCGACGAATGTTAAGGGTTTTCACCCTCCACATTATGAGGATTAGATGGTTCAGCCATAACACTGTTAAGAACAGAGAATAGAAAACAAGTTCTCAAAGAACTTGGAAACCTCACCGGAAAATTCAAGCAACTGATCGGAGAAGACGAAGGAACTTTCTTTCTCTCACCGGGAAAATTTTTGAAATTTTGAACAAGTGAGGGGAAACCACGAACAGTTTCCCCTTATATACTCATCGCAATAAATGCGGAGGGGTAACTGAATCATCACGATCAAAAAGAACGAGTTACGCGGCGACACGTGTACAGCGATAGTCTCGCTGAAGGTTACCACGCACGCGTGGCCACCCACGCGCCTAAGAAAGGAGACGTTTACACTCCTGCTACAGTGAATTAATGACCTTGGGCAGTGCAAACGTCCTTTCCTATCAGCAGATGCAGAAAATCCTACCAACTTTCACCAACTCACACGTGCGTTCAGCCACGTATGCAACAAAAAAGCGACAACATTATTCAAATATAAGCGGCATGCGGTTTCTCTGGTATAACTGCGCCATAACCCATACCGCATGTCGTTTTTTACATACCCCTCAAAAAAGGCAAAAAATATATATCTCTACACTATGTAAAGGGGTATAAATAATATCCTCATATTCCCACGAGCACACATGGAATATGCGGAGATGACACACACGAGCCCGCACAGGTGTTTCAGATACTCAGAACCAGTGTTGTTCTTTAGACTGCGAAAGCCGCATCTCAGGAACAGGTAAACCGCATCACCTTGAAGTTCTTCAAGCTTCAAATCCCTCGTGTCCGGTTCATAACCACAGAGGGTACGCAAACAGTTTCTCCGTAGGGAAAAAGGTTGGGAATGTACGCGACCGCACATCAGCAACCCTGACTCCTGATCCTTCAAGAGCTACATCAAAGAGAAACCTTCCTTCAGAGCAAGTCTTCTGAAAGAAACCGCAGACACTCATGAGTCACTACGGTCATATATCCAGCTACGCGAATGGTAGCTATGGAAGAGCCACAACTAAGTCATCACACAGATGAACGAAGCTACTTCAAGGAAAACTGATTCCTATTGAAGCGTGAAGGAAAGTGGCTACAGAACGAGCGCGAACGAGATATCCAATCATCTCGAGAACCCTCGTTGAGCAACAAGCGAACGAATAGTGGTAACAAGTCTGCTTATGACTTTGTTTGCCCGCTTGTGAGATGGATAGAATAAACAATGGTGGGCATAACCATGCCTATGACCATGTTTATTTGACCATTATCCAGATTCAAATTGTTCGATCAAACACGGTCAACAATAACGCAAGTACCCCACATTGTTCGCCCAAACATGGCCAACAATGCAAAGGAACGAGGTAACCGCAAAGGACGTGCGGTTACTTGAGAGCTAATTGGAAGAACATGAAAACCCCACAAAGTAGGGATTATCATTACATGTCCAATTGCTGAACATAGAGCTTGAGCAAAGCCACTCAGAGCATTGCATCAGCTAACGCAAAGGTTACAACTAGAGTTGCGGCTGCGGGTATCCTCTGTCAAGGTTACAAAGGTTGGTTCGAAGCCTACTCTCTTCTTCATTCACCACCTCAAAGGTTGGTTCGAAGTTTGTGGACATCTTCAGCCACGATCTCAGAGGTTGGTTCGACACACCAACAGGTGGCACCCAACCCTGATGACATCAGAAACAGGCAGCCCACGCTACCAGATCAAAACCCTAGGCTGAGAATTTCGCATCAGACGAAACTTGCTCACCGGTACGGAAGAGGCGTCACACGACTCTACCAGATCCCCGGCTTGATTTTCTAGAAGCAGGAGCCATCTACATGGCCGAGAACCATCTACAACATACGCACTACCTTCTAGACACTATAGTAGAGTGCTCCTCCCACATGCAACTTGCATACGGAAACAACACTAGACTGGGGGGGGGGGACTTGAAGGGGTATGGTCCCAGATCTCGCATCAACATGACCGCGAGTTACCATTACCCTTATCAAAACCCCCACTAGCTAAAGACTTATCTGTGTCCATGTGGGCACGCGCGAACACAGAGGTCGAATCCAATCTGCCTAATGATGGAAGAGGACTTACCTGGAGTATGAGAACGGTATAACAATGCGGCGCGACACCGCATCTAGTGTATGAAAACGGTGTACACATAGAGATGCGGCCTAGCACCGCATCTTGTGAACACTTCTATCAATACAAGGGATCTGGATAACAGCAACAGTCACTACAAGGGGCGATGTGGCCTGGCACCGCATCCCACAGTCTTTTCCAGAAGGACAACGCGGGAAAAACGGCAGTTACCGCGGGTAGCGATGCGGCGCGGCACCGCATCCTGCCCACAAGGCAAGTGGGACTGACAGTACAGAGCAAGTGGCACTAATGACAGTCACCTGTCAGGCCATACGTAAGCGACAGACTGACACTGCAGTAGGACGTGGCTTCACCTCCACAACCGACAAGCCTGACAGACCTGCATAAGGGCTGCACGTCGTCAGTCTGTCCTTTCAACTCCTGCTTCACTCCTCGGTTATAAATACCAACCCCAAACCAGGTTTGAGGTATCTCTTCACAACTCTCTTACTACTACTACTATCACACTTTGCTTCCCAAGCAAATTACTGATTCTCACGCTGGAGAGTGGTAACAAGGAGCACCCCCCCCCCCCACCCCATCCTCCTTGTTACGAGTCACGGCTTGTTTCCTTGTGCAGAAGATCAACCGGCGGACGATCCAGCCAGCGATCCTCGAGAGGAAGGGATTAACCCTTCTTGACGAGACCAGTGTGTTAACTCTGCCCGGTTAACCATTGTTTCATCAGTTTAATTTGTTAAAAACACGTTAAACAATATTTTATGATATTGGCAACCTGTAACATCTAGAGTTTAATTGGGGGTCGGGAGAATTCGTTGATACATTATTGGCGGAAGATCAACGTCGTTATTTTTCATCATCGTTTTAAAAAAGACAACGCCCTTAACCAGATATATTATGTGGACTGTTATATATAGTAGCAATATTATACCATTGTCAGCGACTACCAACAGCGGAAAAGCTCGTAAAAACAAAACAAATAAAAACAGGAAAAAAAATAACGCCGAGCGAAAAGCAGACATAAAATCTTTGAATCACGCACGCTCGTTGCTAAGAAATTAAACCGAAACGTAAAACATAGAAAAAATAACTAAGTCCGTCCAGGATCCGCGTGGTGGATGAACTTGTCAAACGTAAAAAAATAGATGTGACGTGACGGGCCAGTCACACGGGAAATAAAATATACGAAAAAATGTTGAACCCCACACGCACGTTGCAGTGCGTTAGCTCACAAAATTTAGAACGGAACGAAAAACTTAGGAAAGATGAAAAGTATGGTGGACCAAAATTGAAAATAAAAAAGAGTTGGGATTAAATTGCAAAAAATGAAAAACTTTGGGTTAAAAGTAAAAAACAAAGGGTCTAAATTACAAATTTAAAGTTATTTATTAATTTTAGATAAAGATAAGGATAAAAATAAGTGATATTATATATTGGTTATTAATTAATATTAATATTAAAAGAAATTTATTAAACAAATATAAAGAAAATTTATAAAGTTGAAGGAGAGAATAACATGTGTCATTATTTGAAGTCTTCTATTATAAGTTATATATATATATATATATATGGAGCCGCTAAAATAGAAACCATCCCGAGTTGTAAGAACCGCGAGAACCACTCTCAACCAATCAGAACAAGGGGTATTTTAGTCATTTACTTTAAATGTCAAATCTCTCTCTCTTTTGCATTTAAAGTCACCGGACTTTTTTCATATCCCATCTCCTCTCTCTTAAATTTAAAAACTCTCATCTCTCTTAGAATCTTCATCCCTACCCTCTCTCTAAACTAAATGCACAGAATTCACCCCTAACCTATCTTCATTTCATCAGCTCCGATCCCCTAATGTAAACCCCCAACACCCCATGTTCTCGATTTAACGGCCGGCCACCACCGTTTGGTGGTGGCGTACGACAGCGACAACAAGAGATATAGAAACTGAATCCGTGAAGAATGAGTATAAGTTTATGTGTGGCCGCCATGGTGGTGCTCGATGACCTCCACCGTCACCTCTTCCGCCGCCATGGTGGTGCATGGCGACCTCCACCGTCACCCCTTCCGTGCCACCTGTGACCTCCACTCCTTCCGCCGCCACCTATTCAGGTCACCTACACCCACCTGTGATTGATTTATGTTGTTGATATTGGGGTTTTTTTGCTGATGCTTTTTAATGTTTGTTCTTGGTTGGTTTTTCTGGTGCTTTTTTGCTTATGCTTTTGAATGTTTGGGGGGGGGGGTTTTGCTGGTGCTTTTTTGTGATGAAGGTGGGCGACGGTTGTTGGTGGTGCTGAACATTTGCAGAGGTGGGCGACGGGTGTTGGTGGTGGTGGAGTTGGGGTTGGTGGCGGTCGGGGTTTTTTGGCGATCGGGGTTTTTTGGTCGTTTTTGTGATTTGGGGGTTTCGATTGAAGGGAGATTGGGGTTGATTTGTTGGGGGGTTGATTTGAATTCTTTGATTCTATGTTAAACCGTAAACTTTTTAATTTAAAACGCAAACTTTTTAACGTAAAACGTAAAATGTTTAACGTAAAACGTAAAAACGTAAACTTTTTTAACGTAAATTGTAAAACGTAAAAAGTTTAACGTAAAACGTAAAAAACGCCGCTTGAAAAAGCCGAGCGTAAAAAACGGCCTGAAAAAAACGGAATGTAAAAAACGGCGCTTTTAAAAACAGGTCGTTTTTAACGCGTTAAAACGAGATGTAAAAAAACGCTGCTTGAAAAAGCCGAGTGTAAAAAACGGCGTGAAAAAATAAAACGCCGCTTGAAACGGGATGTAAAAAACGGCGCTTTTAAAATACGCCGCTTGAAAAAGCCGAGCGTAAAAAAACGGCGTGAAAAAACGACGTGTAAAAAAGCCGGACGTAAAAACGACGTGCAAAAAACTGGCCCGCAAAATTAATTGTATTTGTTAAAAAAATCTGAATTTAAAAATGGTTTTTAATAAAAAAAATTATGTTTAAAAAATAAAAAGTAATATAATAAAACAAAAAAGTAATAAAAAAATAATAAAGACTAAAAGACAAAAAAAGTAATTTTACTAAATTACCCTTTTGGATTAAAATATTAAAAATATAATAAGACAAAAACTATTTAATATTAATATTAACTACTTTTAATCTCATCCATTGATTTTGAAGATCTAATGGTTAGGAATTGGTTCTCACGGTTCTTACAACTGGAGGTGGTTTTCATTTTAGCGGTCCCCTATATATATATATATATATATATATATATATATATAGAGAGAGAGAGAGAGAAAGTGTAATGTACAAAACCTTTAATCATACCTCACGTACGCGACAAGGAGATTTAGACGCGTGGCTCAGATTAAGTTTCTCATTAAGGGCAAATTAGACATTTATCATTAATATGCGTAATTTTTTATAACATGCGGGATTATTTTTTAACATGCGGGATTTTTCTTAACAAGCGGGATTTTTCTTAAACACACGGGATTATTTTTTAACATGCGGGATTTTTCCTTTAACATGCGGGATTACTTCCTGCATCCTCTGTCATGTTCCTGCATCTCTGTTCTATGGTCTATCGTCATTTTGATGAAATTTTTCAAAATCAAAGATGAATTTGAACACAATTCGATGAAATTAACCGAACAATGGCCAATTTGAACCTGGATTTGTGTGCTTCGATTGAACCCCCTCGTTTCTCTTTTTGCTCATTCTCTCCCTTATAGCTGCAATTGATGTAATCAATGGTTCGTTGTCGGAAAAAAAAAAATAAACTACAGGATCAATCAAAAAACGACGAACTGATTACCTCCAAATTCTGTAATCGTCATTTGCGTTTGGTGAGTCGACTATGAAACTACTGCGAGATTTTGGGATAAATTGTGGGTTTTTTTTTTTTTTGGAAAGAAGAATGAAGCAGGGAACTTAAGATTGTAATGGACGATATCTACCTTTGGCAAATAATAATTACGATCTTGCCACCGTGTCGCATCAATTTTAATCACGCACTAATCTGACGGCTTGGGTCAGTCGCGTACGTAATGTACGATTAGTGTAATTGTATGTTAACCGCTCTCTCTCTCTCTCTCTCTCTCTCTATATATATATATATATAGAGAGAGAGAGAGAGAGAAGCCAGTTAACGTACAATACGGCTTAACGTAGATCACATACGACAGATAATTACACACGTTCATTTGAAAATCACGCACGTTATAAACTAAAAAACCCACATGCATGTTGGAAAACACTAATCACGCATGATGAAAACATTAATCACACACGTTGTCGTAGGTGATGTACGTTAAGCCATATTGTATTTTAAACTTTTCCTCTCTCTCTCTCTGTTTCTATATATATATATAGCTTATGTTGCCTAAGTAGATTCTTAACCATTCATTTTTTCAAATCAGGTTAAGATGAAAATGTAGAAAAAAAGAGAGTGTAAGGGTATCTTTGGAAATTCCTATTTATTGACTTTCTCTCTACACATGCAAGTCACATGCATATTCCACCCCCATATTTTAAACGTTCATAAATTTCTTATACGACATTATTTTTTCATCAAAATTTCACTATGAAAATCGAGCGTCTTTTTATCTTTAATTTGAGTAACATATTGCAATATTGCATGAGTTTTACGGTGATTTTTATTACTATCCATTTATGTGTGCAAGTTCCTGATAACTTATACAATCATGCGCAAGGTTTGATGTGCCATGTGAATGGGTTAGACGTAGGGCCGTCTCGTGAATTCTTCATAAAATTTTGGGCCCAGGGCGATTAGAAAAAAAACAGGCCAACATTGGGCTACTTTTCAATGGGGTTAAAATTTCCTAATGGATAATTGTAATGGGTTTTAGTGTTTAAGAAGCTTAAAACAAATAAAATGGTAATTGGTTTAAGTGTTTAACAAGGTCTATAGATGTGTGTGTATAATTTTAGAACTTCGGGCTCCTGAGTAGATCTAGCCTTGGGTTGTCACTCACCGCCACCCCCTCCTAGAGATGGGCATAATAACTGGTTCTAAACCCAAACCGGTAGAACCGACCCATACCCGGTTCCAGTTCCAACCCGATGTATAGAAGAACCGGTTCCGGGTTCAAAATACCCGACGGTTCTTACCCGGTTCTATATTTCTTGATAATAAACGGGTCGTACCCGGTTCCTACCCCTACCTGGTTAGTACCCGTACCCAATTCTTCCAGTACCCGGTTCCTCTGTACCCGGTAATAAGTTACCGTTAGAACCGGTTACTGTTGCAAATTTTGAACCGTTTTTTTTATTCTGGGAACCGGTTACTTTTATATATTTGTTTAAGTACTTAATGTGATTTATTTTTTTAGAACTCGTCACAAAAACACACTATATATTTATTTCAAACGGTTACATCATAAGTAAACAAACATAGCATACCAAACATAACTAAACACACCATATATTTATTTCAAACCGGTCCTGGATCCTTCATCCTTTTCATTTTTCGCCTTGGTCACGCGGCAATTGTCACACCCCAACCGATGGCGGAAACATCGGGGCGTGGCACTGAGCGAAACAAATTGTCCAGAAGTTTCCATAACAACTATAATTACCAGTTATTTTAAGCAACATGTCCCATACCATGTCATAAAAGATAACATAATTATTACAGACAAGATCTAGTCAAATTGTTCTGTTCCGACAACTCAGATTTCAAATACAGACAATTCATTTATTTGTTTCTAGACCTTTCGTAGCCTCGATTTCACAGCAAGCCAAGCATATAAACATCCTAAGCACCTGCCACATACGTTAAAGTAAAGGTCAATACACATAGTGTAAAGGTGAGCATACAAGTTTAATAGATATAATAGAGTTCGAAATCGTTACGCATAACCAACATGTACACAATGTAAAATGAGGCATGTTAGTTATCGACATGAACCTATCGATACCAATGACTGCGGGTTGACTGCCCAAGGCAGTTCGTAATACACACTCACCACTGTGAGCCATGTAACAAATTATCCTTAACAACCCCTGAGTGAACAAGTGCTGAGTCCAAACTATAGTACTATCGTTGCTAAGGCAGGTAGACAGCATTCCATGTGTAAACATAACAAACAAGCATTCATTAAGTCACGTATAACATGCGGTAACGGTTAGCGTCTAAAGTATTGCGTAGTGTGTTAGATATGATTTAGAATAAGTAACGTATGTAACACCCAAAAGTGCATAAAGCAAAAAGGGATCGAGTATACTCACAGTGATGATGGATTGAAGGGAGCGCTTAGAGAGTGAAGTTAGCTGATCAGAACGATAGCATAAAAGATAAGCGGCGCGTAAAACGGTGTGAAGTGTCAATGAATAGGGTGGCAATCCGATCGGGTGACCATTCGATTGAATTGTTACCTCGTTTGGGAAGGATGTGTTTGTGTATGATGGCTTGTTTTTTGAAGTTTTCGTTGTAGCATTTTGAAAACAGAGAAGTATTTCTACCTTTCAGGTCGGTCGATCGAACGACTGTTCGATCGGACAGCAATCCGATTGGCGAGGCTTCTCCGGTTGAGAACAAGTCCACAGCAGGACGGTAACTAGATTGGATTGCAATCCGATCGGGTGGCAATCCATATGGATTGAACATGTTGAAAATTGTTTAAGTCCCTAAACGTCACACGATCGGACGGTCACTCGATCGGATGGCAATCCGATCGGGTGGTAGTCCGTTTCAACGTTTAGTTCCTTAAATAGTTTGAAAATAGTTTAAGTATGGGACCAAGTGCAGCCCGATCGAACGGCCGGTCGATCGGGTGACAATCCGATCGGGTGGTAACCCGATTGGACGGTAATCCGTTCCGACGGTCTGATCGTTCTAACACTTGTTTCTGTTTGGAGTGTTGTAGCTTTGAGTGAGACGTTTTGACATCCTGTTTGTACAACAGAACACCTTATCTCGTCCCAAGTGACCTGGCCGAACAAGAATCATGTAACACCTCGAAAATTCACGTCCTGTAATGTGTTGACACGTGTCATAAAGTTTGAACGTGTGAAAGAAATATTATAGAAGGACTAAAGTTGACAAACATGGAAAGTATGTGAATATACGTATTCTAAGTGTCAACTGTGAATAAATATAATGTACATTAACCCTACATGATGCTCATACCTTCAAACGAATAAATCATGGATCATACGAAGCTAAAAGTGAGAGATTACAAACTACAGGGGTTAAATGTGTCAACATGTTTAAAGATACACCTCTGAGTGACCTTTTGACAAACCCGAAGCTTTGTAAATGTTAATCATGCTCACTAGAATGCACGATTTAAATTTCGTAAAGTTTCGTTAACGTATGAGAAAGTTATGATCGAATTCGTGTGCGAGGGGTTAAAGCGTCAACGTTGAAAGTTAGGCCTTTTCGGGTAACAATAAAGTTACCCGGGGACTTAACAAAGTGGGTATATGTCTTGAGGCCCTTATAGATCAATTACGAGGGCTCAAAATGCAATAAACAAGTGCCTAATCGAAGTTTGAAGAGCCAGGGACTAAACTGCAATTTAACCAAAGTTTGTTGGATGATCTGAGGTGCTCGCGTAGCGCGAGCTTATAGGCTCAGGCAGTCGCGCTACGCGACTGCCATATCTGGACAGAACTTTGATTTGCATGATCCTTTGTCTGCCACAGCCAAGTTACTCCACCTTTGATCGATCTTTCCACCTCGCTTGGCCCCTAAAACACCCCCTACACACTAGTAACAAGTGTTGGATGATTGTGGTTGATGGTAGACTTGTTTGTCAATCACTTATGGTGGGTGAAACCACTATATAAGGCACTCCAATGTCACATTCATTCTCACACCTTCATTTGCATGATTTGATCATTCCTGGAGCTCTCAAGCAGGTCCAACTGATCTAAAGTCGTGCATAGGACTCTTGTAAGTCTACTAGTCCTTCTTTATTTGAGTTTAGCTTGTTTAATTAGCTAAAAGTCAAACCGTCGCAATTACGGTTTGACTTCGAGATTAGTCAATAATGGCTCAGTCATACCTTGAATTAAAAGTAGTTATAGATTGGTATTTATGTGGGTAATAAAACCTCAAAAGGGTTTCCCCTGATCACCACTCTAACCAGGTCAAAAGTCGGGTCAAACATATAATTAAAAAGTCAACAGGATGCTTAAAATGTCATTTATGCATAATTAGCTATCTAGAACATATACAACCTGTTTGATCATTGTTATAACTTAGTAATAAGTGTAAGAACATGTCTAAACATGTTCCACCCGACTATTTCCTGTTTAGACCCGGTTCGGAACCGAAAGTCACATAGTTTGACTTTCACTTTGACTTTCAGTTCTGACCCGTTTAGGCATGTTTTAGAAATGCCTCAGAGCTTTAATTGGATTAGGATACATGTTAGAACAACCCTCTACGATTATGCACCTTGGTTCACTAGTTATCCAATTAATATGCATATTTCCGTTAATTGCTCATATGTTGACCGTTATGCCCTTATTATCTTAAAAACGTGATTTATGAAAATGTAAAAGTGTAGAAACCTTAGTTACCGATATATAAACTTGTATGCAAAGTTTGACATCAGTTTGACTTGTAGATTAAGAGTTATGCTCAATATCGCTAAATCAATGCTTTATGTTAATAAAATGGCGTAATTAGCGTATAGCCTAGTTAAGCCTACTTTTTGGTATCAAACTTAATAACCACTGATGTAATATATTATTTTGGCATTTTTAAAGATTTTTAATTAATTTTAGGCTGAGCATAACTAGTAGTCGTAGGCTTAAGCCGGTAATTGTCGGTTTGCCCTTACGGGCCATAAAAATGAGTTTTACTTATCGAAACGACTCCAAACCTTTTGCTACCGACCACATATAATAAATAAATTATTTTAAGCCTTCTGGAAATATAAAAATATCAGATTTAAGTATCAAACCCGGAAATGGCCTTTAATCGCCTTATTTAGCGTTTTTAACGCATAGTATGTTTTAAAATCATATTGAACATACTCGGGTTGATACCTACTGATATATGAGGCAAATTATGATATTCTAACAGTAAGAAAAGGTTGATTAACTCAGACTTCGTTTTTGAGCTTTTCGGCTTATGTGAAATTACCAAAATACCCCTACGGGGCATAGTTTGGTTAAAAATGATAAATTTCACATATATGCTTTAGCCTACTGTTATAACTAATCAAATTGAGTATGTTTGCTGTTTACATCAGACCAGTAACTCAGTTAAACATCTAAGCGCTTTTACAAACTTTAAAACGACCAAACTACCCCTACGGGGCATAGTTTGTGTTTAAATTAGTTCGGGGCATAATGAAAGACATCCTACTGATGTCACAACATATTTGAAGCATATTAACTTAGGAAACCTGTATATGGTTCTTACAGATACCCGTTACGCATTTTACGCGTTCGCTTCGGTTTATGTAACAAGTTTACATAAATTAACCGACACGGGTCAAACCTTATCGGTTTCATCTCAAAATCCAGAATGTGAATAATAAACCCACATTAAACAAGTCTCTGAACTTGTCGGGTCTAAATCACATTCTATCCGGTCTTCGCTTAATCGTGCGTACGAACCGTATCTTTGAAACTAGTCGGTCTAAGCTTAAGCTTAATAAAAGACCCGTTAGTATTCT